>NW_025764912.1:0-235000 GCF_003918875.1 Haliotis rubra | reverse complement strand
TGCCTTGTGTTGGATTCCCCTAAGTGTTCACCTGAACATGTACATACAACTGTCCCTCAGTATTATGGTCCTACTTGTCCAGTTTCACACAATATATATCCTTGCATGTGCATGTTTTGTGGCGTTTCTGTAGTATATGTGTGCTTACTTGTCCGTGTGTTTTTCTCCGTACATAAATGTATGTGCGTCCCTGCCCAAGTGCATGCTACACTGGTTTCGATCAGTATATGTGCTCACCTGGTCATGTGCTTCTCTGCCCACGTGCTCCGTCAGTATACATGTACTCACCTGGCCATGTGTTTCCCTGACCACATGCATGGTACATTGGTTTCCATCAGTATATGTGCTCACCTGGTCATGTGTTTCCCTGACCACATGCATGTCACACTGGTTTCCATCAGTATATGTGCTCACCTGGCCATGTGCTTCTCTGCCCACGTGCATGCTACATTGGTTTCCATCATCAGTATATGTGCTCACCTGGCCATGTGCTTCTCTGCCCACGTGCTCCGTCCGTATATATGTGCTCACCTGGCCATGTGTTTCCCTGACCACATGCATGTCACACTGGTTTCCATCAATATATATGTGCTCACCTGGTCATGTGCTCCGTGTGTTGGCCTGGAAACTATGATGATATCAGCTGTTCGCGACTGGTTAGCGTGTTCTACCTCACCACTGGCACCGCCACAAAATATGCAGCTGCAGTACAAAACCATCCAATAAATACTTCGTCTCACAAGGTATTTCATTGCTTAGCTTATAGCGACTATAATTCATGGATGCACAGGGAATACTGAACAGTTACCACGTCTCATATTTATCGAGGGCTCTTGGTATTCCATACATGAATGTCATGTGTAAAATGTACCGACAAGAACGATTGACTGCATCCGTCGGAGATGAAAGCTTCCACTAACATCACATTTCTCTTTTCTCAAAGACAGTTGGAGCAAGATAAGTATGAATCTTTGACCCATAGTTTACTTCAACAGAATTTAAAATGATAACCACGCTTTTCAAATATGGTCATGGACGACCAGGCAATACCATCCAAAACCTTTGCGTGTGTTTTTGCACAAATAACATGTAAAAGATCATGTCAATACTGAAATACAATCGTGTATACCTCTACAGAACTTTCAAATCGAGGTTTAATCTGAAACTATTTCCCACCTACTCACCGACATTGATATTCCACCTGTAAGGCATATGTTGAGCTGTTGTAAAATCTACAGCAAGTTCGCCTAAATCACACATCTCATCTGGGTTGGGATTGGAAGGGTTCCATATGATAACTAACGTCTGTCCAATGTAGATATCCTGATGTGAAGATTGAATTGTCTCCATTTGCTGGCATCTCAATTAAATGGTTTAGTAAATTAATGTTGTATTTGTTCATCTGATAGTCAACGCTTGAAAACAATCAGTTTGGATTGTCTTCCCAAACAGATCCCAGTCAGCGTAAAAAAAGAAAACATTGTGAACATTACAAGGTGTTTGCGATAAGGGTAAGCACGTCTTGCTTGATGGGTAAGATTTGTTTCTCTCCCAACACCGCACAGCAGTATCCCTGTATTAGGATGAGTGGCCTGTAAAACATCAAGACCGTCAAATACACCATTGCATTTAGTCGCAACCGTGTCGTCTGCCGCTTGACGACGCCATTAGGCATTATGGGTTCTCTGTTGGGAGAGGACACTTTTTCCCCGAGATATGGCTTGGGGTTAACGCAGGCATTGATGTTGATTCTGCGTTGGGAGAGCCTGTTGGGAGAGCAATCTGATCTAACACCCGAATGATCCAACAAGTGTTCGGTGGGGTTAACGCCTGTTGGGAGAGGAGGCAATCTGATCTAACACCCGAATGATCCAACAAGTGTTCGGTGGGGTTAACGCCTGTTGGGAGAGCTGGATAAAACAGAAGTGTGAAATCCTGAATGAACCTTACAGGGAGCAGCCCAGTGTTCGTCTGTAGAATGTTCCCTGTCACTGCTATCAGTAAATGTCAATTAACACCTCCGCGGATCTTACGTATGCACATGTGCATAGTTCAGCGACCTTGCACGTGTCGTAATGTCCTATGTATAAAACCTGACTGACATGATCAGTCGTAAAGACGGTCTACGTAAAGACGGGCCCAGATCATTGACAGAAGCGGGCGGATTGTGCGGCTACTCGTGACGTCGGCCCCACCAACGACTACGCTCGGTCCCGGTGTGCTTTCTGTCACCTGATTGCCAGCAACCATTTTGATCATTATTCGATTAACGATACATGGCTGCTGTCGTCGTCATCAACTCTTCACACCTGACTTTTGTCTTCCGTTGTTAACCACCCTGAACTATCATCCGAAAGCATCCCCAACGAACGCTCTTGGTCATGTGCTTTAGTGTTTGTTCATAAATATCAATGGTTTTATTGAAAAACTATGTTTATAGAAAAATCCACTTCACTTTTAAAAGTACATAAACTTTTTTCTTTCAGGCTACCTTACAGATCGACGCATTTATATATCTTATCTTATATATATCGTGCATCGGTGGACAAAACATTTTCCAGACCACAGGTCAAGTCATATAACGTTCTGTGCTCTCGACAGATATTCTGTGAGGACTGAATATGCTGCAGGGTATACAGAGCCCTAATTATACCTCATTTATATTAGGGGCGGTGGGGTAGCCTAGTGGTTAAAGCGTTCGCTCGTCACACCGAAGACCTGGGTACACTCATTTATATTATAGTATCATGTCATAATACAGTATATTTATTTCTCTGCTGCTTGTGTGACATGACAGTATAATGTATTGTCGGATTCCATTGCACATCCAGATTTGTCACAGAATTCACACGTTGAACCACTGAAACCACTGCACCTTAGAACAAGCAGAAAGGTAAGACGGTTTACCTGTATTGTTTGAGTCCACCTGGACAGGGCTGCAACTGCCAGATGAATTGCATATCATATTCTTGTGCATTGCATCTAGGATCGCCTGATGAAGGAAGAATATACTCCGAAACGTCATATTACAGAATTTGACATCCATAAATCTTCACCTTTATGTGTATCACTTCTACATGTAATTCAAACACATTGTACTTTGGGTTGACAGAAATTTCAAATGCACTGTATGTCATCAGTTTCAACCCTGTACCTCGAAATCACTTCTGGAGACACTAACAATAGTGTCGTGAATGAACAGTGGAAATGCCTGGTTCTCAATAGTCTAGAAATGTCAGCGTTGATTGCTTCCCCTATTTCGGAATCGAAGAAAGTGATATGTACTAAATCAAAACTGTGGGTATATTAAGCAAGAGAAAATGTTATAAATGAGATGTCCTCAAAGAATGTGCGTTCTCGAGTGTGTTAATAACCTAAATGCCCAAGTTTGCGGTTGTCGCGACAAAGCTTCATTATTTACTTCCTATTACTTTCTTGAACAATACTCATTTTCTTGGTACCGTAGTTAGGTGTCCTATAGAGTGCATCATCCTTAACTTTATCATCAGTTCCCTTGTCTGGAGAATGTATAACCTGCAAAACGTCTTTATTAATTCGGGTGTGGGAATACATATGTTTTCGTCCTATTGCTGCGTCTGTACGAATAATTTGTTCACAGCTTCGATGGAGTCTCACACGTTTGGGAAATGGGACTACGCAGTGTTTGGCGTCATGGTCGCCGCCTCAGTGAGCATCGGTATATACCACGCCATAGTCGGCCGACATGGTAAACTGGATGAGTACCTGCTGGCTGGACGCTCAATGACCTTCTTCCCCGTCGCGATGTCGTTGATTGCAACGTTCACGTCGACCATTACCATGCTTGGAGCTTCAGCAGAGTCATATAACAATGGCATCATGTGGATTCTCAATGACATAGCGCTTTGCGTGGGAAAACTTCTAGAAATGTACCTCCTACTTGATCTTCTGAAGAGACTGAACATATCAAGCCCATTTCAGGTATTTAGGTATCCATATTCTCAATGGCCTTGAACAATCAATCGACAGTTAATATCATTGTGTGTACTGCATTCATTTTTGACAAGATATATTTCCATCTCATATATATGTTCTCTTTAACCTTTGGAATGGTATTTGGGTCAAAGATTAGCTTATCTTATTATCATAAGAATTTCAAATGAGCTACGAGTAAATAGCGTGTATCTTGAAGATGTAAATTGATGTAATGACCGAGTTTTTGGCTGGGTATTCTCTATCCTTTCTACAATTACGTTTGCTGTACACATGCAGTAATTCAAAACGATTACCTTGGGGTAACAGTAGAGAAATCACACGACCTTTTCATGACACATAGGACTGTATGGTTCTCATTACTGAATGGGGTAGCCTAGTGGTTATAGCGTCCGGGTTCGATTCCCCATATGGGTACAATGTGTGAAGTCCATGTCTGGTGTTTCCCGCCGTGATATTACTAGAATACTGGTAAAAGTAGTGTAAAACCACACTCGCTCACTCACTTAGTACTGAATTTCACTCTTATTGTCATCAACACGAGCACAAAAAGGGATAATCTTTGATCGCGATATTATATAATTATATAAATTTGACTCTTCCCCATTCCATTCATATGTAGATTCTAAGATGGAATCTAATGGAAATACTTCCTTAAATTCTCAATAAATCCAAACGGAATGTTTTATTGTACCCTTGATGTCATATAAGAGGACTAAAACAATGTTTTATCATTTGTAATAGTTAAAGGCATGACATATGGTTAACAGTGTCCATGTAATATGCTTCGATGTAACACCACTAAATTACCCTTCCATGATCATGGTATGCGCTTCATGGTTGATTTTGATGTCAGTCGAAAACAGATATTTATATATTATTAATCTTTTCATTACCTTTTTGGATGTAGATTTGTAATAAGGGAATCCTATTATTTTCAGTATATCGAGGGACGCTTCAAGTCCAGAGTACTTAGTCTCATCATGACGGGAGCGTCTTGCTTCGAAAATGTAAGATTCATGTGGACATAAAACGTTCGACCTCTCAGTGAAATCGATTTAGAAACTGTACCAAGAAATCCCTGTCTTATAGATTAACCATAACCCTTAATACTACCAGGGAAGGACTTTCTAGATATTCACAGAAAGTATTTGAGACAAGCGGAATTAACACCATGTGGATTCTCAAAAAGATTTGATCATATGTATACAATCTCAGAAACGGACCGAGATCCCTTCTGTCAAAACATTTGATTTTTCAACGTTGTATATAACTATCCCACATGAAATTTGGGGGTAAAACATTTCGCAAGGAAGAAGGCATCCCCATGGGCACCAATTGTGCTCCACTCCTGGCGGATCTGTTTCTTTATGTATATGAATCAGAATTTCTGCTTGGGTTGGCAGGACCGCCGCCATATAGCTGGAATATTGCAGAGTGCGGCGTAAAACTAAACTCACTCACTTGGGTTGGCAAAATCTAAACAAGGTAATTCGGCCAAGAAGTTTAAATTAAGCTTCCGATACATCGATGATTTAATATCGTTCAATATCCATCAAATCGCCAATTGCCTTCCTCTGATTTACCCACCAGAACTTAAAATTAAGGAGGGCGGTGGGGTAGCCTAATGGTTAAAGCATTGGCTCGTCACGCCGAAGACCCGGGTTCGAATCCCCACATGGGTACAATGTGTGAAGCCCATTTCTGGTATCCCCCGCCGTGATGTTGCTGGAATATTGCTAAAAGCGGCGTAAAACCAAACTCAGTCAGTAAAATTAAGGAGACAAGTGAGACCGCCCCAACTGTTTCATTTAGATCTATGCATAAAGATTCAGAGTGACAAAAAATTCTCCACTAGGCTGTATGACAAAAGGGATGATTTCAACTTTCCAATAGTCAACTTCCCTTTCATGTCGAGCAATATACCAACAGCTCCAGCCTTTTGTGTTTACATTTCACAACTTTTGAGGTAAAATCGAGCGTGCTCTTTTCATCAAGATTTCAAAGAGCGCCATGTCACTCTTGCTCTTGCAAGGCCACAGTAAAACTTTCACACAAAAAATATGGTAGACATGTGGAGGAGATTTTCAAATCTGATGCATCAGTGACAAACATGTCCGATGCAGTTCCCTATTTTACCATACTTTGCCGAATTATTTCAGGTGAATAACTAAATTACTAAACTTAGCATATGTTTATGACGGGTGCCACCGGTGGGGCAGGATACGCCCACCTTTTAGCAAACACCTGGTATCATCACTATTTCATAGTGATTCATAATCACATGCATGCTCTGTCATCGTATCGCATAGTGACTATCACTGGATTGTCTGGTTCAGACCCGATTTGTTTACAAACAACATCATACAGCTGTAATACTGCTGACACAAATATCTTTTCATGATTATTTTGGCAGAGATTTCTTATGAATGTGGAAAGGATTTTGTCGCTTCTATTTAAACTTCACTGCCAAAGAGACAGATATGGGACAGCCACATGTATGACTTGAAAAAACTCCCTCAAGTCGTTGTTTTTCTTCGCCTTACACATTTAACCTTACATTTCAGGTCTTTTACATGAGCATCATCTTGTTTGGACATGCAATAGCACTGCAGGCTGGTAAGACAACTGACCACCACAACTGATTCTGACATCGTTTATATTGAAACATTGAAACACTCTATTCTTAACATCACACCTGTAGTACCACTAACTACACCAAATACATATATCTCATAATACATGTACTTCACACCCAATACTGCCCCTAGCTCAAAACAATCGATACCACAAAAACACACTTATACCATGTTATATAATATTATTTCAGTGGCGTCGACGGTTGGTCCTGTTTGTACAAGTTTATGCAGGGATCTATGATATTATTCCTTTTCCCGACATTAAGCGTAGTGCTTCGACTAAAACCGTGTTGGACTATACCAACTGTATTACTTCCTCCTTGTAATATACTTTCACACGTAAAGCCTCACAAGAAGTCTTTGCCATAGGAAGACAACAGTAAGAAAACGTATGCGCGCGCACGCACAAACACACATGCACACTATGGCCCAATACAAACCCCTACTGCAAACCTGGCATCTCAACCTTAGAAGTTGAGCTTGATATCTCTGTGTGTCTGTCATTAATTCCTCTTTCAGCAATATAGCAGCTGCATGACGGCTGTCTGTAAATAGTCATGCCTCAACCAGACAATCCCGTGATCTTTTGAAATACAAATTTGAATGAATTTCCAAGAACCGAATTATTGAGCCTGATCCCATTTAATTGCGCTTTGACAAGAGGCAAACGTAGCCTGGAAGCTATGATCCCAGCAATTGGCGAAGCCAAATTAAACTACGTCTTTCATGATATTTTCCAGTGACAGGGTTCTCTACATTGGGATCAATCTTAGCGACGGCAGTGGCAGTTGTTCTCTACACAGCTATTGTAAGTTATTTTTGATTATTGTCATAAATCAAGCAATGCAAATTTCCTCGGTTGTTCAGGGGAGTTATAGTCCTCCGAATATCAAATGACCGGTCCAATCTTGGTTTGAATGAATAATTGATTGCTTATTAGGTTTGCAATTCGACTTGATTAACTTCTTGTGTTACTTCAAAACGTGTTTGCTTCACAGATGTTCCTATATTTTAGAATCTCAATTATAATCCGCACTTGTCAAGCTGTATCACAGCGGCTTTTGAATTATTAAAAAAAAGACCAGGGTATATATGTCATAGATAACTTGCCCAGCCACTATATCGTGTCACTCATCATCAGTATTATTCATTTCGTCACAGAAATGATGACAGTTGTGTGACATTGATACATTTCTTTGCAAAAGGATCATAGTTTCGATAATACGTCGATATGCCACTGATCTAACTTAGCATGAGATGTCTTACATAATTGCTGAAAGGTATTCAACAGACAGCCCTATATTTCTCAGGCAAATAATCTATCCTATTGTTCAATGCACTGGTCAGGATACAGAGGAAACGATTGATACGAAGTCCAATATCTATTGCCAATGACAACAAACAAGGCTTTGGATAATCAATTTAAGCATTAGTATTTCATGAAGAGTAGGGTGCAGCGTTAAACAACAAACAAACAAATATTAAAGAGTATCTCATTTTGATGAGTAAAGTATTCGCCATCGCTGAGTTGATTATTAATACAGGATACTATTTTAATGTCATGTATACTTGGACGTATGTTGTTGGCTGTGCTAAACTTTTTGGGGCGTATCAAAGAAATATATGTTTAGTGTTTTGTAAAACGTGTCTAAATTTCCTTTCTACTGATAAATGTCAGGTTCCAGGTTATTTACATTGTTATGTATTATAATTATATTATTATGTTCCCAGGGTGGCCTGAAAGCGGTGATATGGACAGATGTTCTCCAGTACATCATTATGTTTGCTGGGATACTTGCGGTAATGATAAAGGTGAGAAATATTGCTGACAATTTCACGTTATGCAGTAAGTAACATATAATAACGTCAAGTATTTATAGAATCTACATTTTTAAGTCCCTTATATATCCAATAGTCCCCTCTGATATTGTTTAGGGTTGTGACTAGCTTAGTGTCATTTTTATGCCCAAATATTTATGAAGTATGAACCCCATTTCGGATGCTCCGTTGCTTCGCAGGGATATTGTCACCTAAATGTGTTGTTGAATTGTAATGAATACTTGAACTCAATGCAACAGGGAACATTGAGGTAGGAGGAGTGCAGGAGATATGGAACAGGGTACTTTCAGGAGGAAGGCTTGTGTTCATGTGAGTACTGGTTGTAATGAAGGAAGATTTTGTGTCGAGCAATATTCCTTCACAATTTCTGGGGATACGGTCGGGCATGAACTTCCACCACAATGTATAGAGCGTTGTGCGAATATTTATCAGAAGGTATTAATTACAAAGTTGCAACATACACTATATCGTTCATTTACAAAACATGGCCAATGCAATTCCTTATCTTAACATATAGCGTATGTTCCCGTGTTTTTATCTTTACATGTATTTGAGATGGGTGCCATTTTAATGGAGTAACATAAACAATGTGAATGACCCCACCCCCTCCCCTAAATCGTATGTACAAAGTAAGTGACCCCCCTGCATTTCATGTACAAAAATCACTGTTCATGTTCATGTGTACAAAATTGATGACCCCCTACCTCCCCAGAACAAAATGGGTGACCCCCTTAGCTCGTGTTTTCAGATGTGACCCTGACCCCACCATCAGACACACCGTGTGGAACGTGGGAGTTGCGAGAGTGTTTACTGGATTGGGGTTAGTGTTCAAACCCGCCTATCTACAGCGTATTGCCGCCACGAAGTCACTCACTGAAGCAAGGAGGTATCTGCACATATTTTCAAAAACAATATTTCCTTTGTTTTCATGCATCATAAGTTGATTCGGTGGTTAAAGATAATTTCACACAAGGGTTCAGAACAGCTCATTTTCCACCCAGACAGATCATATTCAGGACCATTTTCCCTTTTGCGTCTTACGAAATCTGATTCAGTGGATATTCGACACTGATTGCTCTCTGGCGGTGACATTTTATATATACCAGCTGTTACTATAATTAATAAATAATGTAGGATGAGCAAAAACACACTTTTAAGTTTCTTCAACGCTTCAACAGTGTCACATTACAACATGAAAACGTGCAGTGGTGCACACATCTTCTTTGACTACAGTGTATGTTATGCTTGAAGTCTGTTTCAAATGATGATCATATAGGATGATATGGCTGATTTGTATGTCTTCTTTCAACTGAATGAGGTACCGCAACAATTAAATATTTCTGTTACAGAGCGATGCTGTTTGGGTTAATCTGTGGCCCTATGTTTGGAGCTCTTTGCATCATCAGTGGTCTTGTGGCATATGGTTACTATGATTACAAGAGATGCGACCCTATAGCCTCCAATCAGATCGACAATGTTAATCAGGTACGATCACTATTTGTGATATATCGTAAATGGGTACCTTTGGATAAACGTAAAGGGTACAGCTGCAGTAGTTCAACGATTCGGTACGGATCGAATTTGGAGTCATTCATAATGCGTCGTAACATGTTCCTTTGTTTAACATGGAGTAAAGCAGATACGTTTATAAAATGTTGTGAAACGTTACAAATTGTTGAAGAGTGTTACAATTGTTTCTGTTAAGATTCAGATGAGAGAGGGGCGGTGGGGTAGCCTAGTGGTTAAAGCGTTGGCTCGTCATGCCGAAGACCCGGGTTCGAATCCCCACATGGGTACATTGTGTGAAGCCCATTTCTAGTGTCCCCAGCCGTGATGTTGCTGGAATATTGCTAAAAGCGGCGTAAAACCATACTCAGTCAGTCAGTCAGTCAGTCAGATGAGAGCAGTGGTATGAATGTTGATATACTTAGATGCTCTTCAGGTGAAGGTGGACTTTTGAGGACCATTTACATATCTACCGTTTAGAATTGATAATTGTTGTCAGTGATCACACAAGAACTTCAAGAACTTAAAATATACATGAAACTGGAAAACAGCGCTGAGTAACATACTTTGCCCTTACCCTCCTTCATTTGAATTCACTCTCTTCCCCAGATATTACCTTTCTTGACACTAGACATATTCCGGAACCTGCCAGGAATGGCGGGACTATTTCTTGCAGCGCTGTACAGTGCGTCTCTCAGGTCAGTTTCGTCATATCAGTTGGAAGATTTATTAGTTTTTTGTACACGGTCTCACACAGGTATATGAAATTGGATTGTACATATGGTGAATCTATCTTACCACAATGATCATCGCTTACCACAAGTTAACCACAGATATTGAGAAACCAGTACGTCTATCTATATTGTTTGAAAGTATTTACAAGCAAGGTAAGATAATGAATTGTGTAAGCTGTGTTCACCTACCCCTGATATCTATGGATAAAAGAATGTGCAGTGTGTACAGCCACATATCTGTGCATTTAACCTGGCATTGATGAAGTTCACTATTTATATTTCAGCTCATTATCATCAGGACTCTCAGCCCTTGCGAACATAACATGGGAGGAATTTGTAAGACCGCGTTTTCCTGAAATGTTAGAGTCTAAACAAATTGCAGTCGCCAAATTATCAGGTATGACAGAGGAGAACGATTGTTTTTGAAATTCAATACATTGCAGTGACCTGTGAAATTCCAGGTTAGAATTGGTCATCAGCAACCCAGAGGCGACTAATGGGATCGAGTGGTCAGACTCGCTGACTTGGTTGACACATGTCATCGTATCCCAGTTGCGTAGATCGATGTTCATGCTGTTGATCACTGGATTGACTCGATTATTTACAGACTGAGTGCGGCGTTATCCATCAAACAAACAAACGATGCATTGCATTAGAGTACATACCATCTATAATGTTATTGTTTGAGATATCGGTTCGTCGGGGAGGACGCAAACACATGACCACATGTTGCACCGTAAATCAAAAGTTGTTTGATCGAAGTTACAACATTCATTCAAGGACTCAGTAAACCTTTCAAGAAGTCTTATGGTAGACATGTGGTGAACATTTCCAAATTTGATGTCCGATGCAATTCAGTATTCTGACTGATACGTTCCCGAATTATTTCAGGTGAACAGTTAACTAGACTTAGCATATGTTTATGACGGGTGCCACCGGTGGGGCAGGATACACCCACCTTTCCACGAACACCTGGTAGCATCACTATTTCATTGTGATTCATAAACACATGCTCTGTCATTGTATCGCATGGTGACAATCAAGTGGATTGTCATGTTCAGACTCGGTTCAGACTTCGATTATCAGTTTGATTACAGTTGTTATATACGCTCATGATATAGTCACAATTGTACAATCGCCTCTGCTTTTAGCAGATATTTCTTATGAATGTGGAAAGGGTTTTGTCGCTTCTGTTACAGTACCAGACAGACGGACATTTTATTCATATGTTTATCCGACAGCACCTCAACAGTATATACAGACATCTCAGCCTGGATATGGCGTTTGTTTTATCAAAATAATGGAGGGCTCACAATAATCCATTGAATGCTGTAATTTTGGTGGTTAAAGTTATTTACAGAAAAAGCAGAAAAAGCAAACTGAGTATTAGATATATTAAAGCATAAATCATTAAATGTTATGAAGCAACAGAAATGATAGCTTTTTCTAATTGTAATTATGCCAAGTTTTTCAGCTTCTGGTCCTCCTTCCATACTTTATTTGCCAATAATTAAACTTTTATCAACAGACTTGTACAACATGTAATACTTCATATGCACGCTTAGTTTGACCATTTTACATATCTGTGAACAGCATGATTTTTGACAATGTGATCAAGAAAACAGTTGTGTACTATGAAGCTACCTACATTGTACTACTGAGGTAAAGTCTGTAAACATAATTCTGGGAATAAAAATATGGAAATAATAATGATAATAATAATAATGGAGAGCTGAAAGCCATCCCGTTTGTAATACAGTCTCTTTCGTAGTTTCTAATAACTGTCAATATGTATTCGTAGTTATTTATAAAGGAATAATGTGTTATTAAAATATTATGACACCCACGTTTACATTTCGATAAACTTGGATTACATTAATATGTTTCTGTTTATTTTAGCGGCTAAAGAAAAAGTAAGTGTTTGTGCTGGAATTGTTTCCACAAAGATGGATCACACCTCGGTGTGCTTCTCTTTTCAGTGGTCGCGTGGGGAATCGTGACCTGTGGTGTTTCGATATGTATGTCATCACTGAGATCCACCCCCCTACTCCAGGTGATAACTATGAATGTTTCTTGACGTATAGAAGTAATTTTGCATTAATATTTGTCAGTTAACAATAATTCTCCTTTCTCGACCAGGTTCATGGCCTTACGTCATGTGATACGGGCTTCTGTCCACTATGTGTCTGAACACATTGAATTGTATTTGAATTGCTCATCTACAGGTTTCCCTTTTTATGTTTTTGGCTTAAACTATGTTTCAGCTTTATAACAGTGCCACCGGAATCATAATAGGGCCCATGTTCAGCCTGTACTACCTGGGGGCCTTGTTCCCATTTGTCAACACACGAGTATGTATACACTGTAGATACTGCAAACTTAGGGAAATTTTTCCTAAGTTAATTTTATTTTGAGAGGTGGTTATTTGAGTGAGTAAGAATGCTTATACGCCGCTTTTAGCAATATTCCAGCAACATGGGCTTCACACATTGTACCCATGTGGAAATCGACCCCAGGTCTTCGTCGTGACGAGCGAAGTCTTTAACCTCTAGGCTACCCCACCGCCCCATTGTTAAAAGTGAAAAGTTCAAATATAACATCTTACAGAGCATGCTGATGAATTCGTTTCCCATTAAATTTTCTCAAATCAAGAACAACGTGTGTTACATTAGACATCCATTATTTACTAGGCATGTAAATCAAACCATACAACCAGTAAACATCATTCGCCTCAACATAAATTCACTGAACTATTTGATTTTGTCCTGCTTGGACCCACATTTGTTCCCACACTGTGCCGGATGTATCAACGACGTTAACACTCGGTTCTTAACGTGTAGAAAATACAAAGTGTACCAATTTTCATTGTACCAGCATATGCTGTCAATATCGTACAATAGAGGTTTGGTAAAGGGTTGGCAGTGATGGTTTGGTTGAGGGTCAAGGTTGCAGTAACAATGATTCTATAAACGTACTGGACCGCGCACTTAAGATGTTTTTGTGTGTAGTGCAAATATTCTTTGTTCTGACACATACCTGTTTCTCTGATCAGAAACGAATGCCTCTTCACAGTAACCTGTAATTATCGCCTCAAATCTCTCTCTCTCTCTCTCTCTCTCTCTCTCTCTCTCTCTCTCTCTCTCTCTCTCTCTCTCTCTCTCTCTCTCTCTCTCTCTCTCTCTCTCTCTCTCTCTCTCTCTCTCTCTCTCTCTCTCTCTCTCTCTCTCTCTCTCTCTCTCTCTCTCCTTAGAGTGCCATTTTTGCGCTCCTGGTTGGGGTCAGCTTCCTGACGTGGCTGGTGGTCGGTGCCAATGTTTCTCCAGGGGTGCGGCAGGCGTCCCCTCTCCCTCCTGCCCCGACAGATCACTGCCCGAGAGTCAACCCCACTCTGCAACACACCATCACAACACCAAACTCAACTCATGATGATCTACTTCTATATACTGGGTAACACTTGGGACACATTTTCTGTCTTAAACGTGTAAACAAACTTCAGATTCTAAACCATTCAAATCATATATTTGAACGGCTTTTAACTTGCTTCAAAAGACTATATCAATTTATGTATTTATATATTTCTATGAACTATGGTTATTAGGTTTTAAAATAAATATATTTGTTGTGCGGAAAAGAAGTGAAAGTCCCCACTTTGAATGTTAACACTCTATGTGATAAGTCCATAACCGCCCCTCGTTCAAAGGGTTTGTTTCTGCTAGTCTAGAAGTTTTTCTTTCTACTAGGTCCGGTCTTGACTCTTTCTACAGCCTCTCTTACACACTTTATTATGTGTTTGGGTTCCTCCTCGTGCAGGTGGTGGGGGGTTGCCCTCAGTCTAGCCACAGGTAAATAACAGTAAAACCAAATGTTATCGTATCGTCAGCCTTTCTCACCTAGGATTCTAGTCCTATAATGATCATGTTATATACGGTCATAGAATTAAATTTGACCCCCCTCCGTGGTGTAGTGGTTAGAGCGTCCGCCCGGAGAGCGGAAGGTCGCGGGTTTGATCCCCGGCCGCGTCATACCAAAAAAGACGTTAAAATATGGTACTTGTTGGTCCCTGCCTGGCGCTCGGTATTAATGGGTACAACAAGGACTGGTCGGCTCGGAGTCAGTATAATGTGTCTGAGTGGGGTATTCATGCTTCACTGCGGCATGGTATCTCAGTGGGCAGCACTATAAAACCAGCTTAAGTTTGGGCTAGTACAAGCAGCCGCACATACACATACACACGCATGCACGTCGTCATATGAGCGAAATATTCTCAAGCACGACGTTAAACCAAATTTCACCTCACCTCACCTCACCTTGAATTAAATTTAATACTCCACACATCAGTATTGACACAGACTGTTCTGCAGGCGTTGATGCTTCAGGTGGAAACAAGGATGGAGTTAACCCTATCTACGTGAGAAAGTTCTACAGGAGGCGCCAACAGGAAGAAGAGCATGTGATGGTCAGTATCATGGACCCGAACAGAAGGAGGTTCTTTATCATGGAATTATCGTTTTGTAAAATGGCTAGCAGATACCCTAAAGTACACATACAACAACACAAACTGAATAAAACCCTTTAAAGTCGCGGTTCAGGGCCCTGTTTCCACCCATGACCCTTACTGATTCAATATGACAATGAACGTACACAGCTCATAAGAAACGTGTGTTGGTGTTTTGTGGGCTGCTGTGAATCATATGTAGCCAAGAAGCTTACATGATCCCCTTGACACGATGTTGGTTCGGTCCAGATTCATAAACTCGCTTTGAAACTTTTTTCTACTTACGTTAACTGAGTCACAAACTGCAGGTCAGGTTCCATCCTGAATCCATCCACCGTCCCCACTTAGTTGATTTATTTCTCTTTGTAAGCAAACGGACGTTATAACTGCTTCGGGTATTACGTTAAGAAACCATATCAGTGTATTATCTGAATCTGTGGCCAGCCAATCAAAATCATGATCAGGGAGCGCCCTGAATTCAAATTTCATGGAATTGGGTGAGTGAATGAGTTAGAACTTAACGTCATCTCGGCCATATTTCAGCCCTATAGTGACAAGAAGGGTTTTGCATACACTATACATATAAGCTGTTAAATAGCCAGTCATCGAAAGACTGTGAAATAATTTAAAACTAGAGTATCACAGATGGTGTTTATAACTATTTTATTTACAATGACAATACAATATAAAAAGAGGTTTTAGGTCACCAACAACTGAAGGTAGATCACCATATGAGGGACCATGGGGACTGACAGTGCTTTTGCTACCTGCGTTGGCCCTAGTTGGATTACCACCATATATTGTTCAAAATGTATCCAATAATTCTATTTCCTTTACAAAAACAATTATTAAATTATTAGCCTTAATTGTTTTGACATTGAAATATTTATCCCTTGTGATGAAATGTCATGGAAACGTTTTACGATCAAAGATTTTGTTATCAAAGCTTCATCATCAGGCTTTGGTCAAAGGCCTGTTACAAAGCATTGACCTTCATGCCAGGGAAATGAAGGTCATTAACATAGATGATTAACATTAGCATAATATTTGTAGTAATCAGTACTTTACAGTTTATTTAGGTGGGATTTTAGTAGATATCACACACACATACACAAACACAAGCCCCTTTAATATCTGACATAAACTTCAGATAATCGTAGACAGAAATGTTGGCTCGTAACTGTGATTGTAGGCTCCACCATATGCATCTCTTTTTGTTGCAGACTGAAGAAAGTTTACCCACACATCAGATATCCTGAACGAAGATGGGCAACAAACAGAATCCTTCATCAGGAGTTAAGTTTAATCACTCCGGAGACCAAATACACTAAAATAACAATATGTTCACTTTTTGCAGGTGTAGTTAACTGGTATGCACGCACCATGTTCTGTAATTTCCAACAGCCAATGTTTTTTTATAAGGCAGCGTTAGGTCTTTTTTGAGAAATACATGTCTGACAAAAGTATAGGATATGATGAATATGCTTGAAAGTAATTTGGAATTGATGCTCACATGAGTTAAAACTATTTCAATATTTTGTACATACAACTCACGAGCAATCAAAATGAATACAATATTTAGTCTTTACTTTTCTAAGCAGTATGTATGAAAATAGTATTGTTTGATTTAACAAACAAAGGTCACTTACAGGTCCCATTCTTCACGCAAAGTTTCTCTGCTATAAATAGCAATCGGCAAAGAGAAAGAGTGTAATGTAATATTTGCAATGAATTGCCCAAGGAATATGCCCCTGGTTTCTTTTAAAGGACGAATTTTCTCCAAACTGTATAATGAAAAATTGTCAAATGAGCGTGACAACAATGCCAAGGAATGGAGCTGCGCTCAACGTGGAGACCCGGCTATTGCCACAAATATGGACAGTCTTGAAGTTGGACAAACCCCGCTGGACACTTTACATTGGGGACATGGAAATGACATCACTGCTAAAGATCAACCATCAAGCATTGGGTTTTATTCAAAATCACCTGTCAAAAGATCATTTAGCCCGAATAGCTAGTCTTACCTTGTAGATGTTGATCACCAGCCCTTCGTAGCTTGGAGAGACTGCTGAAGGAACCATTTATCGGGCCAGGCATTGCACGTGATATGGACATGCATCTACAGACCTGTGAACGGTGTATCAAGAGGAAAGTGACTACCGACAGGGCCTCATTACTAAACTTAAGTTGGTATGAATGGATTTACTTACCTTAGAGTGTGTTTAGTTTTACGCCGCACTCCGCAATATTCCAGCTATATGGCGGCTACTTACCTTAGAATCATCAAAAGGAGGACAGCAGTACATGCTAGTAATTACAGTTCACTGTACTGGATGCGTCCAAGCGTATCCTTGCAAGAACACCTCAGCTAGTTAGTCACTACAGTTTGCCAAAGAGGATACATTCTGAAAAAGGTGCTAACTTTGATGATCTGATGACTGAGCTTTGTAAAGTAAAGTTTGTATAGAATTGACAAAGGGTAATGGGTATGAAAGATTTAACAGAACTTTGTTGAATATGCTGGAAACACTGGATCCAGAAGACAAGTAGCGCCCTTAGTGCATGCCTATAACTGTACAAGGCATGAGACTACGAAACAGTCTCCATATTTTCTTTTGTTTGGACGACACCCGAGACTTTCCATAGATTTAGCCGTTGGTCTTGACATAGAACCAGTAAAACCACGATCTATGCTCAGTTAAACAGAGTCATTAAGGCATAGGAACTGGTTGTAAGAAAGGCGAAAACATCCCAGAACAAGCAGAAGGAGAATTATGACCGACGTCAGACGTCGGAGACAGAGTAGTGGTGAAGATTGTAGTCTTTGAAGGACCCCACAACATCGCTGACAAATGGGAAAACGATGTCTAGGTTGTGGTTAACAAGCTAATTACATCTGTGCGCGTTTACCTAGTTGGGAAAGAAAATGGTGAAGGAATAAGGAAGACCCTTCATCTCTACAGCGACAGGATATGCCAGTGCCAAAGTCACGTAGAACAGTACCATCAGCACCTTTCTCTAAGACAAGACCACAGTGGATGGCAACTGGAGATTATGTCATGTCAGTAACCACGGATATAAACTAGACGAGACGAGCACACTGACTGGAACCGGTGCGCTGTCAGTGCTCGTAACACACTCATCTCTGCAAAAAGTAATTCATGTGGACACCATTTTGTTGCAGGGGGGTAAATGCGTGTACATTGTGTAAATGTATCTAATCTACCTAATCTTATACGACGACATTTTTATATATTTATAGTTGCAATACGTTGTCAGACTGGCTGCCTCTTGTTTTTGCGTTTTCTGCACAGTTCTGTGTCACAGGGTTGGTTCATTTTGTGTTTAAGGGTCATAAGGTAACAGAATGGTATAAGTTTATGTCATAGTATATATAGTCTGTTTCATTATTAAGCCACGTGTTATGACAAGTCTTTATGCCAGCAGTAACTTTGTTCATCACTGTAAACATATGACGCGTAAAGTCACCTGTCTTATAATGTATTATTGTGTAATACCTGCATAAGATTTTAGAGATTCATATTTGTGTACTTTATTCATTATGAAGGCATGTTCATCAGATTTGATTTCATGTAATGTTCCACGTGTAATTATTGTTGTTACAGAGTGTCTTCTTCCACTACTGTATGAAATAAACAGATATCGGTAGCCTGTGGTTAATGATTGATCGTAACACCGCTGATAACATCGAACCAACTCGTGACAATGCATCAGCAATACATTTACTTTGCCTTTAATATGTTTGATGCCTAAATCAGATCTTGAATTCTAAATAACAGGTTCATCAAATCGTGAAGCATCTTCTTGCAGCATCACAGCTCCAATGTCACTCGCAACTACAGCCAGTCTTAAAGGGTTTTCAAACACTGGTATTTGGAGAAGAAGAAAATTAGCTTTCGTTTCACAACGGAACCAGACAAGCGGCTGTCTCGAACAAATTTTACGTTTTGGCCCATCACATTAGTGAAAGGTGATACCGCAGGTTTGAAATTGTGACAGTTTACTGGCCAGTCATTCCCTGAAATTAAGACTAAATTACAGTACGTTTCTTTAGTCAGTCACTCGAAGATGACACGGATCCTTTTCACTGGTTCGTCCCACCATGTTTGTTTGTTTGTTGTTTAACGCTGCACCCAGCAATATTCCAGTTATGTGGCAGTGGTCTGTAAATAATCCAGTTTGGACCAGGCAGTCCAGTGACATCATGACCCAACCATCTGACCCAGATCTTTACGATTTCTTAGGTTTCAGTGGAACCAGTGTCATTCAGTGGTAATATTACACTCTTACTATTTGCTGATTGAATTGTGTAAGTTACTTCACTGCAGATAATTCCCCTTTGAAAAAAAGGATTTGTCGGTAAATACAGATGAAATTTAACATAATTTTATTGTTGTCTTAATTTTTTTTTATATGTACATTGATTCTAAACGCTAGACATAGTGTACAAATTCATTCGACAAATTTTCAAATTGCTTGCTTCAAAACCAATCATGCTTCAAAAACGATTCGTCAATAAAGACTTAATGTCGTGTCATGATACTACATATGCTTGTGGAATCTATACAAGTTGATAGTAAGAATGAGAAACATGCATACCTGTTAAAATGCACACGTATAATACATTTTGAAATAGTGTATGTTTCGGCCACTAATTATTCTGTAGTGATTAACCTCAACTTCTGATGAAGGATTCTGTTTGTTGTCCATCTCTTGAACTACTGCGTCCTTCAATCGTTGCATCTGATGTGTGTGTTAACCTTCTTCCTGTCTGAAACAAAAACAGAGAAGCCCATGACTGAGCATAGATTTATAGCTGTTAGCCAACAGAGGTTTAATTTTAATTCGTGATATTGGGTGAGTTCATTGGGTACATGCTACACATATAAACAGTTGTTAGCAGTGAAACTGGAAATAAATGGGCAACCTATGAAACACATACTAGTATCATCCCAAGCTGATTCTGAACTAACTCGGGGCGGTGGGGTAGCCTAGTAGTTAAAGCATTTGCTCGCCACGCCTAAGACCCAGGTTCGATTCCCAATATGGATACAATGTGTGAAGTCCATATCTGGTGTCCCCCGCCGTGATATTGCTGGAATATTGCTAAAAGCGGCGTAAAACTAGACTCACTCACTCTGAACTAAATCTGGTGCAGAGCAACCAATATTACGGCTTAATAGATCAGGCGAGCAGACTTTGTTGGTCGCATGTCAAGGTACTCCCCTCGAATAGAGCATTAGTTATTGCATCAACCACCGGTTCGGGTACTCAAGACGCAAATGTTTACACGCCGACCGCTCAAATCATGGTTAGTGAGGCATTGAAGAACAAACAAACCATATGCAAGTTCATTGTAATATTCCACAAAATCGTTGTTGATGGAAAACATATCCTTCAAAAACAATGAAGGGGTTTAATCAAGTTAAATTATTTGCTGTCCATTTCACAAATAAACATCTTCCTTGTGTTCTTGTCCATGATATACTGACCACCATATATTCTTCTTCCAGTTCCCGCCTCCAACAGAACTTTCTCACGTAGATGGGGTTAACTCCATCCTTGTTTCCACCTGTACAAAAATGTGTACATACTGATCTTAGGACTTGTATCCTTCATACATGGAATGTTGACCTGAATATTGTTTACGAAGGGAAATAACCTAAAACATACCCCTCTGGGACAACAGTCATATTCAGCCAGAAAGATAAGACGATAAAATCAAATTTGGTTGTACTGCCATTTACCTGTGGCTAGACTGAGGGCAACGCCCACCACCTGCACGATGAGGAACCCAAACACATAATACAGCGTGTAAGAGAGGCTGTAGAAGGCGTCGAGACCTGACCTGATAGAAAGTAATTCTAAATAACTGGCAAAAAACAAACATGAAATAAGGAATTGTTAGGACACGTGTTAACTTTCAGAGGGAATACTTATAATAATTCATCACTACTGTTTGAACAACAAACGTACTTAGGTAAATCGATAAAATAATATGAAAACACTTAAAAGAGGAATTGGGTTAACCATTATATTCTACATAGTTTGTTTACAAGATATACAAAACAAAATGTCGCCAGTGTAACCCAGTATATTGATGTGGATCATCATCGGGTGAGTTTGGTGTTGTGATGGGCACTTCAGTTGTGAGGTTGACACTCGGGCAGTGATCTGTCGGGGCAGGGGGAAGAGGGGGCGTCTGCCTCACCCCTGGGGAAACACTTGCGCCGACCACCAGCCACGTCAGGAAGCTGACCCCAACCAGGAGCGCAAAAATGGCGCTCTGAGAAGATGAGGTGGACACGTAAGATATATGTTTCAATGACCTTGACTGTGATAGCATGTATTACCATGTTTGCATTATTAACTCCATTGCGCATACAGTTTGGACGATAAGAAGCGTCTGGTTGAAATTCAGAGAAACCGTTAAAAGAAACGGATCAGACAAAATTGTGCAATCATACCCTTTGTAGCCTTTGCTTATTCACAATTCAAAAAGCTCTTTTTGGAAGATTGTAGTAGCATGATGTTTTACAATGAACATTTGAACACTTGTATTTTGTAAACTTGACACATCCAGCAAACTGAAGGTCTGTGGGAGTAGGTCCAAGCAGGATACTATCAAATACTTCAATAAATTTGATATAAACATGTTTCTTTTCAACCAGTATTTCTCAACATAAAGAAATTATGATTGATGAGTTCAATTTATATCTGGGAACACTCGGGAATAATTACATGATGAATGGAACATCGGCAATACATACTCTTGTATTGACAAATGGGAACATGGCACCGAGGTAGAAAAGGCTGACCATTGGACCAGCTATGACTGCATTGGCGCTGTAAATCTGAAACAAAGTTTCTCCATGCAGTTGGCCTTATTTCAAACACAAAATGTTCAGTGGGAAAATATGCAGATGACTAATTATAAATTAGCTTCTGGTTTTGAGCCAGCATTACTTGCTGTTGTGGAGATGAAGTGCCACTGAAGAATAAAGAGGTTTACGCCGCTTTTAGCAATATTACACCATATATTGGCTTCCCACGTTGTACCCATGTAAGGGATCGAACAAGGGACTTGTGACGAGCGAAAGCTTTAACACTAGGCCACCGAAGAGAAAGTTGAAGGAATAATTTTCGATACACAGTTTAGATATTATTACTTTAGTACGTTCAAAGACAAATACTGGGATTTACTCCGTTATCACCTGAAGTAGGGGGATGGATTTGATGGATGCCACACATATCGCCAAGCAACAAATGAGAATTCCCCACGCCACCACTGAAAAGAGAAGCATGAAGTAGACTCCTTGACACATACTTACAATGTAGTCTGTTTTAGTATAGATTGGCTTTGATTATGTAAAACGTTTAGTATCATTAAAAACTGTTTAAGGTAAAATATGTTTGGTAAGTTGTCACCCAAGAACCATCTCTGATAATATAATATAGTATATTATGTACTTGAATGTAACCTATAAAATTCAGAAACAATAACTCGTATTGCCGTCACACCTGAAATTTTGGCGACTGCAATTTGTTTAAATTCCGACATTGTTGACACGCGGGGTTTTACAAACTCTTCCCATGTTATGTTAGCGAAGGCTGACAGTCCTGAAGATAATGAGCTGAAAAATATAAATGTTTAATTTATGTTAAGTTCATAGATTGTGGTCAAGCATGTCTTGCTTGACTGTTTTGATTTTGCCATCACAAGGGATAAATATTTTAATGTAGAAACAGTGAAGGATCTTTTTAGTGTTAATTATCATTTAATCATTGAATTTTAACAGAGAAATAGAATTGCTAGATAAATTTTGATGAATAGTTTGTAAATAGATATGTATTTTATTATTGGTAGTTTAGATGAGTAACTTAGATTGTTAGTGGCTGTACACTCGAAGGGGGTTAAAGTATTGTAAAAATATTGTCCCCCTAAGAGGGTACATAAGTCCCAAAACTTACCACATTTTAATCGTAGTATCTTTGTTCTTTTAACTTCCGGCTAAATTTTCCTACAATCGCCAGCTGCTGAAGGGATGGTGTAAATCCAGCTAGGGTCCATGCAGGTAGCAAATGTACTGTAAGGCCCCTTGGTCCCTAGTATGGTGCACTACCTTCATTTGCTGGTGATCTATAGCCTTTTATCTTGTATTGTCCTTATAGTGCTATTAGTTATAACCTTCCACACTAGTTTTAAATCTAATTGTGATATTCTAGTTGTTTTACTGTTCTTCGATGACAGGTTTTCTAATATACACATATTCCATTTCGATGTAAAATGTTCTCGTCAAATATTAACTCACTCACTCACTCATAGATTGTGGTTGTAGAGTTAGTGTTTGCGCAATCTGTTTATCCTTAGATATCACTCAGTCTGATAGATCGATACAGAATACATGCTATGTTATCTTGCCTTACTTGTTAATATAAATTAACATATTGGCATCTTAATGTTCATTTGTCCAAAATTCGTTATTGGCATGTCTCAAGGCATATCATCAAACTGACCTGAGAGACGCACTGTAGAGTGATGCAAGAAATAGTCCCGACATTCCTGGCAGGTTCCGAAATATGTCAAGTGTCAAGAATGGTAATACCTGGGGGAGTGAGAGAAGGGGGGCAAGAGGAATGTATGTCTAGCGTTGTAATTTCAATGCGCAATACGTACAGAGCGTACGTACTTATAAACAATATCTAAACAGTAACGTATATGTTTAAAGGAACAAAACGGGTTCACTGTAAAAGCTATTCTATTTCACTGCAAAGTCAGGATATGGGTACAGATTCACAAATTTTACAACGCCTGTATGAATATACCAAATAGTGAGAACCAATTGAGCAGATGATATGGTAACTAGTATTTAATCCGTATGATGCATAACTTTTGTGTAGACAATAAATAAAAGATCATGATCGTACCTGATTAATATTGTCGATTTGATTGGACGATATAGGGTCGCATCTCTTGTAGTCATAGTAACCATATGCCACAAGACCAATAAGGACGCAAAGGATTCCAAAGATAGGACTACAGAATAGCCCTACCAGCACCGCTCTTTAACGAGAATATTAAGTTGTTATGGTACGTCACTCAACGTAAAATAAGATATAATTCAGATAAGCTAGATAACATGAGCTGCCTTCTTGCATGTCCATCAGTCAAAGATTTATGCCTAATATTGTCAAATGAAACTCCTGCAAAAGTGTTTGCTGTTTAAAGCCATACTCAGCAATATTGCAGCTACATGTATGTAAAAAATCGAGACTTAACCAGGGAATCCAGCGTGTGACGTCATGAGCAAGGACGTACCCAATTGGGATATGATCATATGTGTCAACCGTGTCAACGAGTCTGACCACCCGCTCCTGCTAGTCGCCTCTTATGACAACCATGGGCTGTTGAAGACCAGATCTAACCCGGAGTTTCACGTATGTATGACCACCAGCTCCTGCTAGTCACCTCTTATGACAACCATGGGCTGTTGAAGACCAGATCTAACCCGGAGTTTCACGTATGTATGACCACCCGCTCCTGCTAGTCGCCTCTTATGACAACCATGGGCTGTTAAAGACCAGATCTAACCCGGAGTTTCACGTATGTATGACCACCCGCTCCTGCTAGTCGCCTCTTATGACAACCATGGGCTGTTGAAGACCAGATCTAACCCGGAGTTTCACGTATGTATGACCACCCGCTCCTGCTAGTCGCATCTTATGACAACCATGGGCTGTTGAAGACCAGATCTAACCCGGAGTTTCACGTATGTATGACCACCCGCTCCTGCTAGTCGCCTCTTATGACAACCTTGGCTGTTGAAGACCAGTTCTAACCCGGAGTTTCACGTATGTATGAATGTATTACTCTAATTTTAACGGAAGCATTTATCAAAATATCGGAAGAAACTTAATAGATATTGTACTTAAAGCTGTGAGTTCGTATGATGTTATTCAGCATGTGCTGACAATATTTGTATGCAGAGACTCACTCATCGGATTCCATTGGATGTAAATTGGACAGTGAAAATCATCTGAATGGATGAAGAATGAGCTGTACCGGACCCTTGTATGATATGAGCGAAGGCTTATAATGGCAAGCTGTTCCAGGTATAATGCAATTACTACGCATGATTATGGAAACAAATGAAATTGAAAATATGTGCACACACCTCCTTGCTTCAGTGAGTGACTTCGTGGCGGCAATACGCTGTAGATAAGCGGGCTGGAAAAGTAAACCCATCCCAACAAATACCCTGGCAACTCCCAAGTTCCACACGGTGTGTCGGATTGTGGGGTCAAGGTCAAATCTGTAAAACGCAAAAGCAGTATGAATGGACATTGCATGATGACCATGAGCCATGTGGTCTTTCACCTATTAGCGCTATCACAATACCACATGAAATTCAGGTTATGACTGTGTCCCTGTCCATGATTAATATAATGGGTAGTTCAGTAGTACGGTCAATGCATCCAGAAACAAATGGATAAACTCATGAATCTGACAAACATCGTTTTCCTGTTTCGAACAGCAAACTTCTTCAACATCAACGTCCAGGGCGAAAATTCCCACCTACATCATCAAACTTTACATGTTCACTGGTAGCTCAGGCTGATTCGATTCAACAGGATAAACAGTTGCAATAACTGGTGCAGGCCTGTCATGAGTTTCCTCTATTTGATGGGACCGATAATAATACGAACAATAAATTGTGAAATGAATTACTAAATACATAGGGAACGTTCTACACGAAACCTCAATCAGATCATTCCCAAAAAAAACGATCCTTTAATAAATATCGATTGCTCCACGATGCATATCGGAGAACTACCTTTGAGCGAAAAAGAGACACAATATGACTGAAAGAAATCTGAATATTTCCACGACCAGCTTGTGTGTCGAACGCTTTAATGTTGCTGAATTTGTATGTTCCCCAACCCAACAAAAGTATTCAATGTATTCAGGAGCAATATTTTGTAATATCTATGCATATTCTGTATGTATGCGCACGTGTGTGTGTATGGCATAGCGTATGTATTAATATTTTCAATTGGATATATTAATTATTAGCGACACGTAAAATAATGGAGCTAATTAAATCAATCAAACTGGTTGGAAATCAAAATATGCAATATCTCGTCAGTGGACAATTATTTCGAAACGTGTTTGGCCTACAAGATCATCTCACAGCATTAAATACATTTCGCCTGGTATAGAACACTTGATACAATAATAGGATGACAATTTTCTACACCTTCAGTTAGAAAAACCGTTATACGCATCCCGCCTGAAAGCAGGCATCTTGCAAAGATCCATGAACGTCAGGAGGCCAGACTGTTTTCCAGAGATGAAGTTAGGATTTGCCTCTAATACACAAATGGTACACAAAATGTTCCAGTCGGTGAATGTCTTTAAAATCTTGATTGAATGAACATGAGTGATTGTACCCCAAAATGTGAACAGCAAAGATTGGAGCTGTTCAACCCATTGTCTATTCTTCCTCTAACAACACCAGCACTCACATGAACACAAGCCTTCCTCCTGAAAGTACCCTGTTCCATATCTCCTGCACTCCTCCTACCTCAATGGTTGCCTGTTTAAATTAACATCATACTATCATTAAACGGCATGTTTTATGCAATATTATTCTAGCAAATCATCATAGCGAGAAGGGGACACTAGAAACGAGCTTCATAGTTCATACATTAGATTCGAACCCGGGCCTTCGGTGTCACGTGCATACGCAATGACCACTTAGCTATTCCACCACCCTTAACATCAAAAGAGATTTACTTGACATACATCTGACAGTGAATGACTTTTGTGAACGACTACGTCTGCATTTTGTGTGACGTTCTACATTACATGATCCCAGAACTATGTGAAAGTTATTTCAATACATTAAGTAAAATATTTCTCACCTTTATTATAACAGCTAGTACCCCAGCAAACATAATGATGTACTGGAGAACATCTGTCCATATCACCGCTTTCAGGCCACCCTGGGGACACAATAATATAATTATAATACATAACAATGTAAATAACCTAGAACCTGACATTTATCAGTAGAAAGGAAATTTAGACACGTTTTACAAAACACTAAACATATATTTCTTTGATATACCCGAAACGTTTAGCACAGCCAACAACATACGTCCAAGTATAAATGACATTAAAATCGTATCCTGTATTAATAATCGACTCAGCTATGGCGAATACTTTACTCATCAAAACATAATAACAATATTTTAATCGATAACAATAAGTGAGATGTAAAGATCATTTTTTAAACCTCCAGTGAGATACTCATTTTGAAATATTGTCGCCGAAATTGATTATCCCAGGCGCATTTTCTTATATCAACAGATAAAGGACCTTCCTATCAACTGTTTCCTCAGCATCTTTGCACCATATCATGTGATCATATGACTGAATCACAGGTTTCACTAGAAATACATGTTTCACCAGATAATGTATCTTATTCATCATCGAAATATATCTTGTGGCATGTTTGGGTATTTGCCAGGGGTAGATGTACGAAGGATATAAACTAACGAATACATCAATATCACACCACTGTCAATATCACTGGAAAGAAACCAATAATGATAAGGATCAGGGTAGACGTTGCTCAAGATATACATTACACGTACCCCTTTAACTTCTTAGTTCTGTGACTAGTTTGAAAATGGTGTAGCAAACTGAGTTTTTTTATTTGGAGTTAAACCGGATGACAAAATGAACATGAAGCTGTATTGGGAAACAAATTAATTGTACCCAATCCGATAGCGCACTGACAATGTATGTTCATGTTGTTAGAGAGAAAACAGTTTTTCAAAGTTCCAAGACATTAGAAGTGTTCCTCCGATAGACATAGTCAAATATGAAATTATTTTCGGGAGCAAGTATTTTGTATTTGAAATAATCATATCGCTACAAATACATCCAAGATAATAACGCTGCATATTGTGTGGTCAAGAATAACTTACAATAGTTGTGTAAAGAACAACTGCTGCTGACGTCGCTAAGATTGACCCCAAGGTAGAGAACCCTGTCACTGGAAAATATGAATAAGATGTTCAATCGCAACACGCGAGTAAATAATGCCTCCAGCTGGTTGTGCTATGGTCAGTATTGGATTCATGTTTATCATCCAAAACTGTGTTCCACAGGAGATATCGCTTGTGTGTTTTGACAGTATATTTTGTACAATGCCCTGACAATGCTATGACGTCATGAGCTTGATGACGTCACAATGCTATGACACCGCTGCACTGGAAGTCTAATGGCAGAACGGTGTTCAGAGATGTACTTTTTTCAATGAAAACTAATGAAGAGTGATTTTGTACAACCACTCGTTGATAAAAGTAAAAATATCCTCGGCAAGCCTCGGGTATTTGTAACTTTATCAACTCGTGGTGATATATTTGATATCAAAAGACACTCGGGTGAGATTCTCTATGTATTATGAGATTGGTGGGGTTAGTCGCTGTGTAGGTATGACGTTTATGCTAGAATGTTTCCACTGTGTATAAATTCGTTCATTCTATGTACAATGTCTAAACAACATCGTTCAATTGCCTTACCAGCCTGCAATGCTATTCCTTGCCCAAACAAGATGATGCTCATGTAAAAGACCTGAAATATAAGCAGTATAGTTAATTTTAAACCAAAAGTGACAGTGTTCTTCAATCTGATTGGGTTGAAAAGTATGATCGAACGGTATTCGATTCCCTGAAATTGTGAGACTATTGGCTGCATATTAATACGTACAAATAATCGGTACTTTTTTCAATGAATGCAGACAGAAAAAACAGGTGCCGACCTTTTGGTTTACTTTTGTGTTTGCATTGTCGATAAACATCATGTGTTGGCCAATTTCCGGGTGTTATTGAGTAACGCCGTCTGTTCCAAATGAATTCACGTGCTTCCAAAACTCAGTAACACCCGGAAATTGGCCAACACATGATGTTTATCTCCTAAATATGTAACGACTCTTAGCGAGTTCTTGTGATCGTAGAACTTGAGATAGGAGAGGTTGAGTAAGTAAAACGTAACTATTTCAAACCACAGACTGTTCTATTTGGGCGCTATGTGGCCTGTGTTTTACTGTATGTCTCTGGGCATCAAGTGATGGCCTGTCGGGCATTTTGGGAGTGAAGCGACGAAACACGGCGATAATAAAAGCGGTGTACATGTACGTTTTCGCTAAGTACAATTTCCTTTAAAGACAGAAAAAATATATAATGGCATATCTCAACCCGTACCACAACCTTACAGCAATGGCATTCAACATAATACATCTCTGCTAAAAACATTTAGTGAAGCCTGCACTTCCCTCCTCGATAGCAATGAGTATCGCCAGTTACTATTGCGGCAGTGGTCACCTACATCTTCTGTAAAAGGAATACCGTAGTGGTGGAAGTATACAGTGTTTTGAAAGTCGTCATTTCTTGTCTTTACTTAAACACAGCCAGACTTAACAGATGTTGCTGGTAATGCATTTTTGTTTGCCAGAAATGGCTTCCACATGAACACCATAGAGCACTGATGGCCACGTTTTCAAAATATGATAAATTACATCACGTCAGTGGAGACGGTTTGAAGTGATGGGTGACATTACCTTATTAATGTCTCAGGGTCTTGTAACGCAAAAACCACGAATCAAGGTGTATATTGTCACTGACGGGGTGTTGACACAATATGAAAGGAAAGGGAGCCTGTCGATTCCTTCCAGAACAAATTCAGCATTGCTCACTTACAATTACCCTGTAAAACCAAAATGCCTTTCGGGACAAATAATTATAGCTACAAAATGAGACATAAAGGACGAAAATCTGGGATCCAGCGTCTTCGGAAGCCCTATGTATTGTGTCTTTGCCCAGAATCTGTACGCCTTTTGTCACTTAATCTTTATATGTGGAAACAATCTCAACATGTCTACTACAAAAATATTTCGAACGTTTACTGATGCCTTGAATGTTGTAACCTTGATCGAACATTTGAACAAGAATCGTATGGTGTTCTTTAAAATCTTGACATAAAGAGCATGCTCGATTGTACTTCAACATCTTTGAAATGTACACACTTAGGACTGGAACTCTTGAAATATCGGTCGTCATAATGTGAAAGTCATACAGTCTTGTGGAGAATTTGTGTCACGCTGAATCTGTGCATAGATCAAAATATGAAACAATGAAAAATGCTCACTTTGGTATGCAGAAAGTACGCTACTGTACATCTTTCTGTTAGAGAAACCACAAATTGTCTTCAACACAAACATTCTTGCAAGGAATTTAGGTCATACCAAATTTATCAAAATGGGAAGTCACTATTATATCTTAAGGTTAGCTTTAAAGAGTAAAGTTAAGACATTTCCCATTGAGAGACATTATTTGTTTTGAAAGAGTTGCTTACTTAAATCGGTACATATTATGCGACATCCTATTATGGCGTGGAGGAACTTGATATCCCGATGCAGTTGCCATGATTTGGTTATGACATAATTCGTATTATGTACGTAAATGGCCTTGTAAACATGAACATTATTGATTTCTTTGTACTCAATGTCTTTCCCAGCAAATTTCAAATTCAGACATTATATTTCCTATGAGCATCATCACGGTGAGACCACAAGTGCAGATAATGAATCGGCAATAAGTGGGGATGGACATTTATAGGACGTGTACATGTGTGCTGACACTTGATGATATATCAAAGGTCCGATCCAGTCCTGGCCTAAAGGAACTGTCCACAGCATTTGTCTTCGTCATACGTATTTTGTTTTTAGTTTTCAAATTGGATATTGTGAGTGAAAATCGAATAAAATTTGTTGCTGAGAGTGAGCAAGCCAGTGGATAATATTCTATATTCGGGGTCAGGTTTATTGAATGTTATTTTTATAACTTTATTGAAACGTGATAGTTACAGTTTGAGTTGATAAATACTATGCGTCATTAATAAAGGGGCAAATGATTTACAGCACATGTAAAAAAATAATACAACTAAGAGTGTCATCATAATGTTAAATGACTTGGCAAACGTGACACATCGTGACATACTGACAAAAAGTTCAAACAGCACTAGCAAACTAGACCAACCCCAAAAATGACAAACATGAAGCATTCGGTCATTCAATATCTTGTGTACCCATCTCGAGCGTCCAAGACACAGGTGCACCTTGTTCTCATGCTCCTGGGGCGGCGGGGTAGCCTAGTGGTTAAAGCGTTCGCTCGTCACGCCGAAGACACGTGTTCGAATCCCCACATGGGTACAATGTGTGAAGCCCATTTGTGGTGACCACGCCGTGACATTGCTGGAATACTGATAAAAGCGGCGTAAAACTAAAATACAAACACAACAACTCTCATGCTCCTTATCAAGTTCATAAGGACATTTTGCGGAATTGCATTTCATTCCTCTACTAGAGCCCTGCGGAGTCCTGGGAGATCCACAGGTGCTGGGTGACGTGTAGATACACGTCGTCCGAGTTCATCCCAGGCATGCTCAATTGGGTTGAAGTCTGCCGAGCATGCTGGCCACTTTATTCGCTCTCCACTCTGATGTCTAAGGAATTCCGTGACAATCCCGGCCATATGATGCCTAGCGTTGTCGTCTTGCAGTAAAGAGGGTCGACCATAAATGCCATGTATAGCTTGCAAGAAAGGTACTGCTATAGGAGCCAGAATCTCGTCCCAATAACGCTGTCCGGTATGATTAACGTCGACCACGTGCAGTGGAGTACGTCCAGTAGGAGTTATCCCTGCCCACCAAATCGGTTATGCGTGGCCACAGTTGCATGTGTGATTCACTCTCCATTGCGATGATAAATCCTCTGCCGACCATCATGGAAGACAAACCGCGCCTGCCTGTGACGTGGTGTCAGTGGTGGATGCACGGCAGGTCGCCTACAGCAGAGTCCGACTGCCATTAAACGTCGACGAACGGTGCTCCTGGATATCCTAACATTGTTGACATTGAAGTGTTCTGTCTGAAGTTCTGCTGCGTTACGTAATATGTGTCGTAACGCAGTGTTATTCATGTGCCTATCACCTCCGACTGTTGTGACTCTGGGGTGTCCTGGTCGACGTGCATATTCCATTGGACTGAAATCTCTGCCACAGTCTACCAGTAGCTCTCTGACTCACATTAACGCGGACAACAACCTGCCGCTGAGTTTGACAAGATTCCAAAAGGCCTATAGCCTGACCCCTTTCAGCAAGTGTCAAAAAACGTCTCATTTTATGCTGCGATTTCAAACAGGTATCTGAACAGTGCATCAATGCATGTGTATTGTCCTCCACTTTCCCTGGATAGAGCGCCTTGCACGTGCAAATCATTTACATTTAGTGGCAATTGGATTTCCATATTGACAATTTGAATAAATAATGTGCCATTTGAAACAGAATGTATCGGACGTTAATGAACGTTATGATGACATTTCAACGGCCAGGTGTGTTTTTTCCATACTGTTAAGAAAGTTTGTAAAGCATCCAGTTGTATATATTTCAAACAAAAACGAAGATTTTACAACTTTTAAGAAATAGTGTTACCAATAGCTTGACCCTTCATTAATGACGCCGAGTATATTCAAGTAGGATATTATCAACATTTACAGCATTGTCCATGCTTTTCGTCAATTGCTCTAACTGAACTTAAACGAATAATCTGAAAGCATGGTATTAGATTCCTTTAAGGAATAAACATAAAAAATGAACAAGTAAATAATTATTCCCCCACTGTTTTACACTGTTCGTTTTGAGTATTTTTTTTCTATATTAGACAAATGAATCATAACATCAGTTATTACATAATCTTTGGGCATCTGGGGCATGGGATTGGGTTCTGTATGTTTCCATGGATTTATCTGCATCTGCTCAGAAGCCCCAAATCTGCATCAATTGTTAGTACAATGTTCCCCTTATCATGTGTGTACTGTCCTAAAATATATTAGTAATTTGATTTGTAATCCTTTATAAAGATATACATCCTGGTCACACTTCCCCGAATTGTTGCCTGCCAGTATTTAGGCATAGGTATGTGACAAACGTAGAAAACACCCAGGGGATCTACGATAAAGCAAATGTAGTTGCCATGTTTATTTACTAAACAGTCGGATTCATCTTTCAGAACAAGTGAAACCAGTGATGCCAAAATATCCGAACAGAGGGTCTGCAGTTTGTCTAGCATTGAATTAAAATGCAATTCTCACTCAAATGAAATTATTGTTCTCTATTCAAAAGAATCATCATTTGTCCAAGACGTTGTATGTTGTCTACTGGCCTTGTAAATTCAGTACAAAGTCGGTACAAGGAATGTATCATAAGGTAAAAGGTTTTATCAATCAAGTCATATGGTATACGGCTATTGCTTTTCAGTTAATAATAATTATCCTCATCAGAGACCATATCTTGAAAGACACAACACTAACATACATTGCACAATGCAAATCAAAGAATATTCATCACTAAGTAACTGACAAGTGTTACTTATACATGAAATAACTTGTGTTTAGATGCAATTCTCATTCAGCTGAAACGGCAAAAGCACTAGGCATTTGGTGCTTTGAATGGTAGCAGAATTTCACGGCGAATTTGTCAACAGAACAAGTACAAATAGGTTATTTGAAACGTGAATCAGTGACGAATCAAATCACCAACTTTCATCTGACTTCGTTTCAAAGGTAGGATGAAACAGACTTCTTTTTCAAAGTATGGACTTGCTCTAAATATGAAACAAAGTTTGAATTTGCAAAGTAATCAAAATAATCTAATCCGACAATTTAGTTATTCCTTGACGTCATAGAGCATGTTTTAAAAGGGCAATTGTAACTCTTTTTCAAAAGAAAGCCAAAATTTCATGGGTCAAACAGCCAAACTACATGTTTCTGGCCTGCGGAAATCGAACTTTTAATTTCCACACGAGTCTTACATTCTCCACACAAGACGCTCCCATCAGGATGAGACTGAGAACTCTAGACTTGAAGCGACCCTCGATATACTGAAAAGACAAGAATAACGTGAATAAACGGGATTTTGTTTTCACAAATACATATTACAAGGCAATGAAAAGATACAGATGCAGTCAAAATGTTCATCATCGAGTCCATTGAAGAATTGGTAATCAGCTGACAATCCTCAGTTAATTTATTTCACCCTCGTTCATGGTACGTGACATAAATATTATTGATGATTGTTTAGCTGACACATATAATTCGAAGGGCATTATGTAGATATAACCACCAAAAATCATATCTGTAAGCTTTGGAAAGTTTTCAGTTCTAATATATTATACTTACAATACGAGAAAACATTAGGTAAAAAAGTTCAGTATCATGTAGTGTCAGTCTCGTCTGTTCAATATTTAAGACGTATATTTATTAAATACGTTTAGATTCTACCTGTGAATAGAATGCGGGAAGTGAACCAGAATTCATAATATTCTGCCTGCAAATTATATTCTGAAAGCGTGAATAGATAAATGTATTCCCGGATACTTGTTTCGGTTGACTGACAAACATCTCATATCATAAAGGTTATTTTGTGAACAAAATTATCATGAATGGGTAGTATTTGTATTGGATCAAAGACCTATATCGGTGGACTCCTTCGCGACCTCTGTTTTTTGGCAGGGCCATGTTATGGTAACGGTTCCCTTTTTACTGATTGTTTCGCCTAACCGTGAACATTTATTGTACTTTGTGTCTTCATAAACCTGTTTCAAAGCTATTCCCACACTCTAATTCACTGAAATTCTGGATGTCGCTCTCTGAATTATAACCGTTTGTAGAACAGCATATAGGCACGACTAGACCGCTTACAAATACTGCATTGAAGTGTAACGAATTAACGTAAAAGTGTTGATAATGGACACGAACAATACTAGTGGTTCAGTGCGATTTTACGACTTTTCACAGAAGTTTCAAAATCAAGAATAACCTCTACACCAACTGTGTTCGAAACAATATTTCGGCAATATTTCTTTCCATACACATTGTATATCATACAGTATCGGATTTGGAGTCACGTTCATGCCTGAAATTAATATTTAAGTCTGATAGGACTTCATTCAGTTGGCTATAACTCGTCACCTTCCGCAATCGGGGTTAACAGCTGTTTACAAATATACACAATTTTAAATGGTATTTGTGAGCGCTTTTACAGATATTAACGTGTTGTGAAAACCGGTTGAGGTACCGCCACTAGAAATTGTATCGGTGGTTGGGAATTGGATTTCCGTAGACGTTTGTTGTGAATCTCTTTTATACGGAAGACACAGATTAACCAACCAGAAACTGGGGACTACGGTTGCTTCGCTTACTCTCGAACAGTGACACGAGAAACTGCAATTTCTCGTAGCTCTGTGGTTATTCTCAGAATAATAGTAGATACATTTGACCCAACTAACACTAAAGAGTTATATGTGCAGCCCAATTTATGGTGATTTGAGGATGAAAGATAATTTCTCATTTGCCAAGTGAATGAATGCAGAACCCAATAAGCAAAGCCCTGTCATGGAGAAGAGAATACAAAAGTAAACAACACCTGAAATGGGCTTGATATGTTTAGTCTCTTCAACAGGCCCAGAAGGAGGTACATCTCCAGAAGTTTTCCCACGGATAGCGCTAATTCACTGAGAATCCACATGATGCCATTGTTGTACGCCTCCGCTGATGCTCCAAGTATTTTAATGTTCGACGTCAGGGTAGCAAGTATGGACAAGGCGACGGGGAAGAAAGTCAGTTTTCGTCCAGCCAGAAGGTATTCGTCCAGCCTACCGTGTCTGCCAACTATGGCGTGATATATGCCAATACTCACCGAAACGGCAACCATGACGCCAAACACTGCGTAGTCCCATTTCCCAAACGTGTGAGACTCCATCTGCATTCCTTCTGCTGCAGTACAAAGGCCTTTAAACAAATAATCTATACTATCATTAATATATTTTTCTGTAAATGCTACAACAATGAATCTTTCGAAGAGTCCTTGTATATTATCGACAAATGAATCTTTTAGCCGTATCCCATATAAACCTAAGATAGAAAATATGTGAACTATCCTCATCAGAACCAACACCAGTGTGGGGCGCTTGTACAGCTGATTCTTCACCAGAAAGTACATTAAATAGTCATGCCACGTTTGATTTGAAATACTATTTATCAGAATACGGTTGTGAATTTACGCCCAAATTGCTTAGTGTCGTACATTTTCTCATTCAAATCACGCATTTCCTTTTGCTTTTTTGAATGATTAACATGTATTATCAACCCAATATTGTGATATCTTAAGTGGTGTGAGAAAGGTTCTTTAGAGTCTGAACAATTGGGCACATATATCCGACAATAATATATGCTTCCACGAGTAAGATGTCAATAGCATACCATTTAATGTAATATATTCAGTGCATGTGAATTAAACCGAGCCTTACGAGCGTGACATGAATACTGGTGGAGTAGGTGTGGATGGTCTGGTTGAGGATAATCCAAGGCCAACAATGCAAAGAAGTGAACAAGAAGGGACGATGAGAAGGCTGATTTTGCCATTCCAATAAACCTTCTATGTAAATACAATATATTTGTTTGAGTCACCTCTTCGTTGTTTGGTTAAGGTCATGAGCGTAACCTTTTCATTCTCTTGTAGCTATATCAGCGTTTTTATAAAGACTGCGCGAAAAGAGTCATGGGTAGAAAATTACAAGATCGTTGTAAAAATTATAAATTGACGGATGGGTGATTCCAGGCGATACTTTGAAGTGCCTGAAGGTAAGACAACGAATCTCAAAAAAAGTGTTCGTACTTGGTAATGTTCCAGTTAGAATAACAAAGCATTTGTTCCAGATTGTTTAAGTTGGCTGAGGGTAAAGTTTACCTCTGGTTTTATAATGTACCGTGGAGGAAAAAGACAGTCGCCAAGTTGGTGAGGTCCAGACTGGATGTTGGCAATTGCAATATCGCTACAGGACGCCTTGAAGCTTTTCCCAATCATTTCAACATACACCAGAGCACCGTATCTCGCTATTGGATTGGCATATCTGTCTCATTTCAACCAAAGATCGTCCGAGAAGTGGTAAACCAGGCGTCACCACCCCTACAAAGTTGGGTTTTTAAAATCCGGTTCAACATGCCACAACCTCCGATACCGCCGGACATGTGCCTGGATTGAGGAGGGTTTCAGACCAGAAGGTGATGGCATGTCCATGTGTTGAGACGAAAACGTATGCGGTGTGCAGGTATGGCTTCGAGTCTGGTTCAGTGATGAATCACACTTTCTTCTGCACTACCAACGTCTAAAGGGCAGGCCGCCTGATTCGGTGACAGACGTGTGATGGGAGCCATAGTCTACAGGCGGATAGACAAATCGGTACATCGACCAAATTCTTCAAACCTTACGATTATCAGCGGACACGGTGAACTGTTTCAGCATGACACTGATACACCGCACACAGTTCATGTCACTGTCACTTCCCTTCGTAATTCATACTTCAATGACTTGCTTGGACCTTCAAGTTGGAATCTAAACCGATGATCAACGCAAAAGACATCTTCGTGAACGTCAACATAAGCCATGGGCCTTTACACAACTTGCAAACGGGTGTGTGTGTGTGTGCGTGCGTGCGTGCGTGCGTGCGTAGTTTAGTATTATAGCCTTGGCTGTACCATGAACAACTTAATTATCCTCAATTCATCCTTTCGGTTTCCATCTGTGCGGACAGGTTAGGGTGGTAGGTTGTCCACGTACACTATCACACGGATAACTAGCGTCATGTTTCCTTGTTATTTCTGCAGTTGGTCTCAGAGACAATAACACGATCAGACAGATTATGACGATAACACAGATTAACTGGAACTTTGACTTTTGCGTCACAGTTCATTTCATCGGACATCGTCTTCGTCGTGGATGTGTCAAATTTGGATATGTCCTTCGTGAGCCATTAAATCAATCAGCTTCTGATTAATTAAGCAACAATCGTATAACAATCATATGAAATCTTGGCAGAAAGAGCATGCTCGATTTTACATCAAAAGTTATAAAACGTCGAAAAGTTTGATTCTGTTAGGATATATCTTGACATGAAGGGAAAGTTGAAGTCATCGCTCGTGCAATACAGTCTTTTGGTGGTTTCGTCACTGTGAATGTCTACGCATAGATCAAAATATGAACAGAATAGACGATCTCACCGTCTCTGTATTTGTAGTACATGTGGGTGAATCCACGGAAGACATCCGACTATTTTCTTTGAGAGGCATTTTAGAAGTTGTAAAGATGAAGGCAAACCAAGTTCTATGGATAGTCAACTCCTTTATTGCAATGAGTGCGACGTTTCAGCGTAGATACTAACACCTTTATCAAGCAAGTATCAAGCAACTTGCTTGATAACGGTTTTAGTACCTATGCCGAAACGTCGCACTCGTTGCAATAAAGAAGTTGACTATCCATAGGACTTGGTTTGCCTTCAACTGACTATTTGACGGATATGAAATTATATTTATACCTAAGGCTTTAGTTAACTTCATAGCCAGAATACCTTATTTAGACTGCCAGATTTCTGTCACCATCAGTAAGAAAGGGAGCACAACTTTGGTGCCCAAAGGTAAGACCCTTCCTTTTTCGTAAATGCCTTGCATTCAAATTGTACATACGTGTAGAAGTTGTCAAAGGCGAATGAAGCCCAATATATCATTTATTGGGGTTTTTTCAGTAAACATATGACATGTGGTTTCCTTTTTTAACAATTGCTACCACACATTTTTGAATGCAAACATGACATATATCCAAAGAATGTCGCGGGGTCTCGATAAACAAGTACAGTCACTGTGATAAGAATCTTTCATTGGACCACTATTTGAGTGAATAAAACATAACCTCGGATATGCATTATTTCAGCCATATAGCAACGAGACCAAGTTTAAACATATAAACAGAACGCATTAAATTTACACTTATAAGCAAGTTTTCATATACACATTTTGTTACGGTTAATAAATTGCGGTGACAAAAGGTTTAAGAATCCCCTTTGGACCAGCAAAATAGAACACAGAGAAGTCTAAAATATTTAATAATACATTGAACAAACAATGACCAAGCTACAATGAATGACAAGACAGATTTCCAGTACAATGCAATTGAGTCACAAATCTAAAATATTGGGTCACAAATATAAAATATTAACTCACCAGAGTCTTGACATTCACGGTGAGAAAGATATACAAATTGGAGGTTGTTTACAATGACAGTAGTTGAAGTCCGTGTGTCACAACACAACAACACAGTTCTCGAGCATCCTAGCAAAGCTAGGCAGCAGCATTATTCCCTCAGAACGTTATGGAATCATGAGGAACAGTCGGCATGATGAAAGCCGTAAATAAAAAAGATTGCCAAGGGAGGCAACTCTAAAGTGCTTTCAAAAAGGCGTGCCGCTAAAAATACTATTGCCATTGAACATGTATGATATGCGAGATGTGAGCCACAACCCACACTCAAAACCTTAAACATTGTGACCCATAATAATTATCACTTACTCAATTTGATATTACAAATTACAAAAAAACACTCCAGTGTTACTTATGTCAAAAGTTTGGGCATACTGCCTAAACATGTACCCTCCGAACAAAATGCCATAGATGGGAGAACCTGATCATAAAACATTGGACTGCCTAATCTAAATCATGCCCTGTATGCCCTCACTCACTTTGCTATTTCCTCGATTCAGCGGAAATACTGCCGATGTGACTTAAAATCACATTTCCTGCCTCTCCACATCTGTTGTTTGAGAAGAATGCAATAGTGAGTGTTATATACGCGCTTAGCTCATAGAATTAGTGTGTACCAAAAATCAATGAGGCAGAATGCAAAGAATAGGTCAGTGTTATTCAGACCCAACATGTGATATGGTTGAAAACGTCTGAATTTCTCCAAATCATTGATCTGGGTTGGGCTTTGTGTCATGATACATGTATACTCACTTTCATACATTTGCAACGCCCAAAATATAGGAGCAAGAGTAAATATTCTCGAGGATGGGCCAAACCGTTTTCGCCCATGAGCAAAACGGTTTCTAATAACGCTATGAATTAAGAAGAATAAAGTTAAAATGGGTTTTAAGTGTCATTATACCTATAGAAACACTTTCATTCCTTTACAACCTTCAATACGTGAGTTTTGAGCATGAGTAAACATTCTTAACAATGCGTTTTCGAATTATATTTTTCATGTTTTTATCCTTAGCATATAGTCATGACAATAGCATGTTGAATTTTGTCAAATGATTTGTCACTTTTTGGACAGAAATTAAATTGTGACGTGTTCGACAAAACAGTATAATATTTTGATCTTTTTATTTCGAAGAAAAGTGACAAATTCAGAAACGAGAAATATGCAAAGATGGATAAATATTTCAGTTCCGGTTCCTCATTCAAAGAGCACCTTGGACTGGTCTACCCAACGTCATGGTCGCTCATATAATTGTTGAAAGAAGAGACACACGTAGAAATGACCAACGGCAGACCAGCCATGAGATATTCAGGTTACACCATGCCGGAGACAAGGGTGTGCTATATTGCGGCAGCCAGCATCACATGCCAAAAGATTACGTTGTCTAGTGGTATGAGCGAAAATGGCGACATTATTATTAGAACAACAGTGGAAAACACACTCGAAAAGCTATATATGCTGACACGCAATATGTTTTCACTACAGTTATTTTGATTAGTAGACATTTGTCTAATTATGTTTCCAGCACAACGATGCTCCAGTTTGCAATGCTTCCCTGAGCATAATTGCACTCCTGGATTATTGATTATGATGTCATTTTTTGGTTTATTTTTCATTTGTTTCTGATACTGGTTTTACTCCAGATTGTTCTATGTATTGAAAACATATTGCCACATGTAATGTAATCTGACATATACATTGCAACATTGCATAATATCATAAATACAATCTCGAGCACAGAAACGCGCTATACGAAGACAACATGTGGCATTTGAATTTAGCATGATTCATAAAATACTGCAGAAAACTCTTACCCTAGTTTACATTGAAATAAAGGAGTAAATATGGCTTTGTGATGTTTTTGTCACAGCAAATGCTGTATGTGAGAGCCAAAAGCAGAACGTTTGAAACAGCGTTCTAGTTACTATTTAGCCATTCAATGACCTTTAATACAATGTCAAATATAGATTTTCTGAGACATATTCGAAGGCTGAAGTCATTGTGTTGTGGATGTCACTCTAATTATATATGAACATTTGTATTTGAACAAGGGAATATGTTTTTGAAAACAGGAAAAGATACAAATGTCGTTAGTATCGCTGTGCTCCCGGGGGTTTCACTGAAACGTAAGTGAAGTTTATAAAATGTGAAAGTTCAGGGTTGGTTATTTGCAGCTAACTGTAACTTGTTACGTGGTGATTCCCAAATTTAAACTGAAATTTAATCAGTCCGTAAAGAACTAGATGTGAAACCAACAAACAACAAAGCAATGTGATATAATAACAACTGTATCCTAAAAGTGACTAAATTCTCAAAGAACTATAAATCACTACAAACTATTATAAATCACTACAAAGGTATTCAGTGAAGTACAATTCAAAGGCATAATAATGCACAAGCACTGATTGCAGCAAAGCGAGAGACATGGTAATATTCACCACACTGCAACAATGGCCAAGATTCCAACATAGGCTGAGTATCCAATGTAAGAATTATCGAAACACGGTTACTGGTTCTTTTGTAACTTGAGATGTTATGTTATATATGAAGTAAAAGATAGCCCCTTTTATATACCATAAGAATAATCCTGAAGATTCCTCAACTCCCAAGGTAAGAAAAGGCCATAGAGAGGTAGTATTCCGTAGTACCTCCCAGAACTCCGTTTAATATAACACAAGTCAAAATGTAGCACCAGCCACTGCCCTTCACTGACTATACACATATACAATGTATTACACTTGGAACACTGCTTCACATTGAATAACACGATCACTAACAACAACCACTGTAACTAAAAACAGGAAATGTGAGGGATTATATCCCGTACCAGCACTGACAATGATCACTGATTAACATACCATGTGCAACTATATTGATAAACTAAGCAACAGTAAAGCTGCATTTACATAATACAGCTAACACACGTGTTTCTTTACAAGATGCGTTTGGGATATCACTGACAAGCGGAATATATTTTCCTGGCGAGCCGAGTTAAAGCACTGAAGGTGAGGTGAATCCCTATGCATGGGGTTTTTACGTCAAGGATGTGAAAGTGTGATATAAGACATTAACATTAACACTTGCATTAATGCCGTATGAACATCGATGTAACCTTCTAAAGGGAAGCTGCTAGATTTAATTCAGTTAGGATATTTGATATTCCATTCTTCAACATAATACTGGACATTGAGTCAATATCTGGGTCAGACGTTTGAAAACCAATATGGCGGCCTATTACTGGGTCAGTATCCATGATGTCGTCTGCTGTGGCAATATTTGGCGTTAGAGTCTCACATCAGAATCACTGTGGTATTTTGGGAATATAGTTCATCAATATCATTATGTAGTTGGTAAAAGTGATCAACACTGGTATACTTTGTAGGGTCTGGAGGAATATACTGAAATCCAACAACGGGTCTTTGTCTGCCTGAAATAAGGACTTACCTTGTTTAGCCCATATTATTATATCACCATCAGAGGGGGCAACAAACATATAATCAGCATACATTTCCTTGTAAATCATGCTTAAGTCCACCGGAAACGTTTCCAGTACATCTCTATTATTTAAATATACCTTAAAGCCCTCGATTTCGATATCTAGTTCAAGATAAATCCCCTACTGCGTGAAAATGTACTAACGTTACTGAAACATGTTCAGGACATGAATGTCCTTGCTGACCATACAAAGTAACTTATATCAAAACTGTTCATTGGGAAAGTATGCGATTAAAATTTTAGTGAAGCAAATCTATGGAGAACAAATCCCCAATGAAGCTCAAATGTTCTCTGTCAGCGTCTTAATCTACAACTTCAAGCACTCGTCCAAATATATATTTAAGAAAAACAACCCATTTTATTTTGGTTTGGAAACACTTCTCCATGTAACAAAGATAGATGTGAGACACCGGAATGCATGAATGCGGAAACTCGTAGCATGACGTCGCGTGTCAATTCATCGTCAACGTCATTGCTGACGGATCTACGGATCAGCCTCACCTGTGTCAGTCCCTCGCCTTGTCATATAGATTCGAACCACGCTTCGTTTAACTGCGACCAAATCTGCATTCACCATTATATAGTACATAATAAATTAAACAGTAAAAAGTACAATAGATTGAATTAAAAGTACACAAAAACATCTGGAATGAACTTCCAATAAACTGAAATTACTGACAAACTGAATAGTGGCAGTATGAACATTAATCATTTAGACCCCTTTCACGTCCACAAGAAAGGACTACGAAGAGCAAAGTAGACTGTACAATATTGATGATCGCACGAGCAAGTGTTTATGATGGTGCCAGGTGTTCGCGTATTGTAATCATACCAGTGACAGTGATATATCATAGATTAGAAATATTTATGACACCATATTTATATCGTACTATAACATCCAATCACTCTACAACAAGTATAACGTCCAATCACTCTACAACAAGTATCGTGCTAAAACATCCAATCACTCTACAACAAGTATAACGTCCAATCACTCTACAACAAGTATCGTGCTAAAACATCCAATCACTCTACAACAAGTATAACGTCCAATCACTCTACAACAAGTATCGTGCTAAAACGTCCAATCACTCTACAACAAGTATAACGTCCAATCACTCTACAAGAAGTATAACATCCAATCACTCTACAACAAGTATCGTGCTAAAACATCCAATCACTCTACAACAAAAAGATCAAGCAAAAACCATACTGAATAGCAACAGAACATTCAAATTGATGTCCTATTTGCCATCAAGAAATTGTATCGTTTCCGTCTCTGATGGTGGCAGCCCCTCATCGTGTTGTTCCCGAAGCCCAGCATTTGCTGATGGTGTCTGAAAAAACCGAACAGTAAACAACAAGTAATCTCAAGTATGACAAACTAATGTAACGTAATTTCATGGACGGATACCTTCCTCAGAGAAAATTAGGATGACTACAAAAACAAAATAGAAAGGAGCACAGTTTCCTCAAAAACTGTATTATTCTTATTCTTATTGACATATTCTAATTTGAATCAAAAACCTATTTACCTCATTTGTGTCTTACAATCATTCAGTGGACATTACTGTTTATTCAAATCACTGTATTTGTTAGTTAGCTAGAACACTGACAGAAACACTATTTTGGTTCGAACTATTTCACGTTAAATAATTATTCTCTCAAAACCCACCAACGTGAAGCTCTGCCTGTCTGTGCCCCTTCCCGCCAAATAGCGTCGGAGTCTGGCCGGCAAGCAGTGTATATCGTCCAGGTGGATCAAACATTCGGGGTCGACAGGGGTCTTGTTTCCACCTGCAGATGTTTACAGTGTGGACAACTGTTACTACATACAAACGTTTAAATCGACATCATGACATAGATGACAAGTGATGTTGTTTTCAACCTTTCAAAGTTTTGAATTCAAATCGAATATATTTGTAATTTGTAACATTTGATATTATTTTATACGCGGGGGTATGCCAAATCACAAGATGGACCCATCCTATTTTTAAAAAAGGTCGCCGGTCTTATTGGTAACATCCATCCAAATGTATATATTACATTCAAAATGCAGTAACATACCTGTTATCCAGCTTGCGCAAATCCCAACAAGAAGGACGAGTATCAGGCCAAAAGAATAGAACAGTGTATAGGAGAGATTGTACACTGTTTCTAAGGCAGACCTGTTGTGATGAACATGCAACATTAATCTATGAAATTTTCAGCATGTATGAATTTTGTGCACAACTTGCGTATTATTTAAAAGTGAGAAGAAAAGTAAAATTTATGGATGTCAACTTCTTTATTGTGAATAGCACGACGTTTGTGATGTTGGAGCAAGCGTACACTCCTAAACGTCGTGTTATTCACTATAAGGAAGTTGACATCCATAAATCTTGCTTTTCTTATGCATTCCACTTCTAAATGCCCTTCAAGTGAGAAATTCAATATTGCTAGCAAATATACGAAAATTATTAGCTCATGTAAATCTATCTATGAAATTAGTTGATTGGTTATTTACTTGAATGCCCCATGAGCGGTATCCTTGTATCTAGAAATATACCAGTGGTTAATGGCGAAATCAAAAGCACTTAAAACATGCCATTACACTGAAGGACTGAGACGCACATAGGAACTTCATGTACAGCAAAATGGTCCAAACAAGTATCCTTGCGATAAAGCAACCATGACTAAAATATTTTCAAATCAATTTAGTCTTTGTTATACGCATAACAAACACTTACACCGTTTCTTAATTTCTTGTCATAAACGACATTGGTTCTGATCGTATCTATCCACACCTTAACCGCACACATCTAAGAGTAAACCATGGAAAACAACTAAACGAATGGAAGCCGAGTTCTTAGTTCGTATTCAACGGTCTTGATTATATATAGAGCTCTTGATCAGTTTAAACTAAACTGTAACCTGATACCGAATAATACCGAATTTACCTAGATATATTGCACTCAACTGATCACGCTAAACATAGATATTTGAATGAGACATCAAAATGGTGTTGACTATTCTGCTGTTGCCCAGCACAGAGGCTCTACCTCGTGTTATGATACCTCGATTCGCAATCGATATACCTAAAGTTTAAGTTCAAATTCCTTTCCTTTGATTTTGTCAATCTCAGCTGAGATTCAGACCCACAAGCAAAAGGAAACAGGTGACGAAAGACAGCACCTGGGACACTCAAGGTTACTGGAAGTATTGGATGCCGCCCTCGTGCCACATATTTTAAATAATTGGCCTTGCTAGTCGTCATATATTCATGGACGACAATGCTAGACCTCACTGTTCTCCGTTCCCGAGACGTCATCACCCTTTGGCAGAACAACGCCATCAAAACATGTCCACAAGTCGTCAAGCAGCCCCGATACGAACACCGTCGAACATCTTTGGAACTATCTGGGATGCCAAGTTCGAGATAGAGATCTCCCTGCCTGCAGGAATTCGACTCTTGATTGCGTTTACATGTACTGATGTGGTCGTCAGTGGTGGTTCAGATCGGTGGCGTCGTTATGATGGTTGATGGTCATGTTGTTTTAATGTATTCGTCGGAGATTGCAAGTAAATACTTTACCAAATTTCAATTTAGTTTCCGCCTTAATCAGAGTAAAAATGTAATAGTTAATATTTCATTTCGCGGAATTACCTACCTATGTTAAAAAAGTGGATAATGTTTGATTAATGCTAATGTGTATGTCACGATTAGTTTCAAATGCCTCATGGATAAATGGATGTCCCAGCCAGCTGTCATTGAAAGTCGTATTTCTTGGAAATATAATTGCTCTTGACAAGTTTCATAATCTGTGAGGAACAGGGTCACATACAGTACCTTGTGTTGTTCTGGCTGCTACTGCCTGTCCGGGATACAACCTTAGTGAGTTCTGTTGTGTTGTTGAAAGAGTTTGAGGACATATTGAACCCTGGACATTGGTCAATCGGTGCCAAAGGCAGGTAGGTAGACGGTGCCCCACTGTCTGAGAACATGGAACCAACACACAGCCACAGCATAAACCCAACACCAGTCACAAGTCCAGTGATGGCTCCCTGTTAAGAATTTAGTTTAGAGTGAGTTCCAGTTACATAGGTACAGTTACAGGCTTTGAGAGGTATTTGCATACTGTACAATCTTATTCGTTAATGTTACATTAAAACGAGTCGTCGGATTACTCTGTAAATTATGCAGCATTATGTTACAGATTTACTTTTAGGACACATCAGGGAACATTTAAGACATCATTCTAACAATCGACACAATATTACGAGTATATAACTTTAACATACCTTTGTATTGACAAAGGAGAAAAAAGCTCCTAAGAAGAACATTGCCACAAGCGGAGGGTCAGTGGCAGCCTTGAAGGTATATACTATCTGGAACGTCGTGAATAGAAGCGACAAACCATTTCCACATTCATAAGAAATCTCTGCTAAAAGCAGAGTCGATTGAACAATAGTGACCATATCATGAGCATATATTTGTTTCAGCAGTATTACAGCTGTATGATATGTTTGTAAACGCTCATGTTTCAGCATTGGGTAGTAACAGTGTTGCTAAAGGCAGCACTATGCAAATATACTGAAATCCATTGGGGAACGCATCACCCTATTTTCATTCATCATTTTTTTACCCAAACTGTGCTTCAAGTAATCTGACTTTGACAAATATACCTGATGCATACAGAGAAGCACGACGTGCATCCCTGTCTGATCACGTGACCCACCATTTGCGGAAAATCACCTTTTCACCTGCAAATCGCGTGAAAATGAAGAAACTGTGACGGTTCAACAACACATGAACAGATCATTCTGCTGTGTACCAAAATCACACCCAACTTTTGAAAAGCACACGATTGTGGACATAATACCACGTTTACCAGCTGAGAGAGAAATATATAGAAAGATATTAACATATCCAGTGAATACAAATACCATACTGATAAATGATGAACTGTGGGAATCAATGATGTCATTGAATCAACTACAACTCAAAACAATCTACGGTCTTATAATATATGTCTCCTTAGAATTGTGTTCCAATGTTTTTAACTCTTATTATTCTCAAAACAAAAGACACTTGTTCCAACACACCTGGTTAAGAGTTTTTGCTCCAGCCAGTGACACAAGGACCGCAGCAAGGCAGCCCAAAATACCAATAAACACCACTGGGGAAAAAGAATGAATAGTCGAAACACAGAACTTATTTCATATTTGTTCATTTGTGTGCCTGCATATTATCTGGATATATTCTATTGTGCTTCAATGCCAATATAATTTAATGACGAATGACACTACTTAGTTCAATTAATCGCATTGAGTATGATATAATCATAAAAGGCTCCTGACAAAATGCGTAAATAAATGTGTCCATCTCTCGTATCACAATCCTGTTTGAGGAAACTAAATATGGTGTGTAAGTACGATGAAAAGTATCTAATCAAACAGATGTTACACCCTTCACGCAGCTCGTGGCTTGTCACATTACTCTCATTATTTATCATCATGATTGCTTTGTGATTCTGGTAACAGTATTGACGCTTCTATTTAATGCATTCAGATTGCAGATACATTAGGGCACATATGAGCCTGAGCCTACTTTCATTTGATCTACCTGTTATTTTTGCAACAATGACTCCTTTGTACTCTGACGTGTTCGGTCTCCATGGTTTGATCAGGTCATACCAAATAATACTGGCCACGGCTGAGAGACAAGAAGAGATGGTGCTGGAACACAAAGCTCATTATAACAATAGTACATTCACAACCCTTACCATAATCATATTTTCCCTAACCATTGTCTACAGGAAGATCTGCATACCTTTATCTTGGCTAAACCTGAGGAAAGAATGACATGTTTTCATAAGAAGACGTTTCATGCAGACGTGTGACCGTCTAATAACAAACACTATATTTAATGACAATCAATAGTCAATATCCTACCTAAGAGAAGCACTGGCCAATGCGGCCAAGAACAGTCCTGACAATCCTGGCTGATTCCGGAACAGTTCTAGGATCAGGAAGGGGATTATCTGTGAAATGATTAACGAGGACAGCATTCAAAATTGTGTCGTAGGTACCACATTTACAGACTGACTATTTAACAACCGTGTTCGTACATATTTTCCTGTGTACCTGATTTGGACTTCCCACTTGTTTGGACGCCAGAGGGTCGCATCGTTTGTGATAGAAGTAGCCATATGCAACAATTCCTTCAGCTAAGGCCATGCCAATCACGATCGTAAATCCAGGAATCGTAAGCAGAAGCGCTCTGCGATGGAAAAAATGGTAATGAATTGTCTGCTAATGTAAGTCGCGTCCTGAATTCATGTTGGAGAGGGGGAAGCCGGGACTTAACGTTTTTTGCCGAAGACAAATTACTTCTCTGAAATAAGCAGGCATTCTTTTTGGCTTTTTACACAGAAATACACAGCCGTTGTTTCTGCAGTTGTATGCTGTTGGTACTTGTGAACGGTTTAATAGCATGCACTCACAAATGGATAGAATCCGTTTCCTTGTTTGGGTGTTCTATTTTGATATATTTTTATTCCCGTTTACTTACCTCCTACATTCTTTGAGAGATTTTGTCGAGGAAATCCTTTGCAATACAGAAGGACTAAACAGAAACCCAAAGCCTGTTAGGATTCGACCAAAATACAGGTTCCATATTGTGTGTCGCACTGTTGGATCAGGATCCATGCTGAAGAAAATAACGTTTTCTGTGACTAGTGTTAAGTTACACTTGCTGCTGATAATAAACTATCTGATGTAACGTCGGCTTCTGCGGACTAATTGGGATTCTGGGACAAACCATCATCCCAGTACCATGTTTAAGTTGACTTGGATAGCTACAACGGATGCAATGGCCGCATAGTTCATCGCTCATACAGTCTTCGGCCGTCACAAACAATAATGCCATACCTTAAAAAAGTACAGTCAAACGCGTATTTCCTTACAACTCTGGTGATTTAGCTATGCATTTTGGTATACGCGAATACTTAGGTCGCAATGACGTTACTGCAATATTGCTGACAAAGGCAAAAACAACATTTCACAGTCGCGGTCAAAACTGCGAATCCTTTGAACAAGGATCAGTTCATGTGGTCCACCTCGATGCCCTCACCTGAAGTCCAGTCTGCCTGTTTCCGCAGCTCGAAGCCAGACCTCTGACACCCCTCCACCATCAACAGTTCCCTGCCCATACGAATATGTATTCCTGTCACATGGTCATGAAGTATGTCATGTTAAAGCTTGTGAACAATGGTCGGTTTACTGAAGGAGATGGCATGTTTACTTTATGGTTGTAAACATAATTCATGAAACGGGTCATAGTGTTTAAAGTGACAGAATACTTGTAAAATCACATCCTAATCTAAAAGAAATCGTAAAATCTAATAAGTATTATCTCTTCCACAAAGCAACAATCAGTGCTTAAAGCAACATACCTTTATTGATACCGCCAGCAGTCCGGTGATCATGATGATGAATTGTAACACATCCGTCCAGATAACGGCCTTTAAACCGCCCTGATTTGAAAAAGTTTATATTTTTTGTTACCATTTTTTGCTGACCCGACAATTAGGGATGAGGACCCTATAATTACGGGAGATATATGTTTCTGGTGACGACTGAGCAAGTTCCGTTTGATTTCATTTGAGTCCCAAAACAATTACATGTATAGTAAATTTAAACGTACTACTATTTTTAACCGCAGCATATGTGTTATTTTAATATGGGCTAGATTGTCAAAAAATTGCTAAAATTGAAGGGATGGTGTAAATTCAGCTAGGGTCCATGCAGGAAGCAAATGTACTGTAAGGCCCCTTGGTCCCTAGTATGGTGATCTACCTTCAGTTGTTTGCAATCTATATAGCCTGTTATTATATTGTATTGTCCTCTATAGTTAAAATGTTTAAGATTTAATTACTAGTTCTAATTTATAACAGTGATATTCTCGTTGTTTTAATGTCCGTCGTTGACAGATTTGTATAATTTACCTTTAATTATTATTAAACTATAACTTGATTTGGTCACGATGTGGCTGAAATATTGCCGAAGTGACTCACTCACTCACTTACTCACTCACTCATTTGAGACCTATGAAATGCTCACTAACACAAAGTCTAATAATTGCAACAAAACCAAATTTTGCATAGTCACATTATGAGACAAAAAGTTGGTCTGTCGACTTCATGTGACTGTGCAAAATTTGTTTTGTTGCAATTATTAGATTTTGTGCTAGTGAGCAATTCATCGGTCTCAAATGAAATCAAACGGACTGTACATAATGCCAAAATGTTATCTCTGAAACTATTCACGATCGCGAATTTGCCTGCACAATATGTACCACGTTTTCCGAATCTCCACAAAATATACCATTAAAAGCAATAATTATTCATGGAAACGAAAAACGCTCCCCATAATTTACGTTTATACTTACTATGGTTGTATAGATGACAGCCACTGCGGCTGTTGCCACAATAGATCCATACGTAGAAAACCCAGTCACTGGCAATAATAAACACTGCCTCAGGAAATCTTATATCAAAAGATAAGCATGTACGTATTTTATGTCATAGTGAAATAGTATATATCTGGGTTTTTTATAAGTTTTCCATTTGTACAATATGACTAATTTTGGAAAATGGAAAATAAAATTAAAATATATGTTGTGTACATCCTAGTTTACAGCTAAATCAGCATATTCGTGAAATACACAAAACATCATGTTTTCTGGCGAAATCGAGATAACTGCCTTTACCACACAGAATCAGTTGAATAATAAACACTATCCAGCATTAAAATGTCGTCAACAGAGGCATGCATGCACATGTTTTTCCCCATCACACACGTATGCATTGTTCGAAAAAACATGTTCACGTTGTGTACAAATAAAGGTATATATTGTTGAAGAAATACAGTAAAGGAAATTTAGAAACTTTAGTTGTATCGTTTATAATATTATATGGACAGTATTCACAGTAATAATAAGAGGTCACATACTTGCTCGTAGAGCGATGGCCTGACCATAAAGCACAATACTGATGTACTGGAGCTGTAAAAACAACGTCACAAATTTTCAATTGTGTAGTGATAGCAATGGCCAAACAAATATGACATTATTGATTCTCTGTTCCTGACTATAACAAAGACGTATCATTCATCAGTTCATATGTCTTGCAACTCTGGAAAAAACGTTGTATCAAAAGAGGCAGTATATCAATGACAAAAGAACCCAGCCTCTCTATTTATAGTATGATGGGTAATTTGAATCGGGTATTTTATTGGTGGAGGCCTCAAATGTTCACAGTCCAATAATTAATACCGTCTCGGTATTTTTGTCAATACTCAAACTACAAAGAGATTAACTGAATGGAAACCAATAAGTATTCAACGATCAGTTCTATCGTGACATATATAATATGGTACTTACAAAACTCAGGCAGGAAATAAGATTGGCAAGTACTCTAAGTCGGCGGGACTTGAAGCGCCTTTCATAATACTGGAAAATAGATAATCGGGTCATGCAAAAGTGTTAGTTGCCAATATATGCAAATTACATAAACGACGAAGTTAAAATATTTTATTGATTATAATCTGTTTTACCTCAAAGGGAGTCGACAAGTTGAGTCTCCTTAAAAACACTAAAATCAAAAATATGTTGATCAACATCCCGGTTTCGCTTCCCAATTCACTGAGTATCCACTGTATTCCATGGGCGTAGGACTCGGCAGGTGTCCCCAGCATCATCACAGAGGATTCATATGTCGCAAGCAGAGACAAGGCCACGGGGATAGAAGACATGGACTGACCAGCGATGAAGTATTCAGATGTACTGCCTCGCTTTCTGGCCATTATGGCATAATATATCCCGATACTGACTGAAGCAGTAAGCATCAACCCGAAGACAGCGTAATCCGCGGTCCCAAATGTTGCTGTCGACATTATATCTGTTGAAAACAGAACTGAACAGTTGGACTGGCTATGCTCTGCTTATAAACGACAGTGCTCAGTTGATCTGCGCCGTGCTCACCGGTGCCAGCACTGAAGGAAGATTCACAGTCAGTTGGGCGATTCTCATTATGTTAAACTGATAGGTCGTTTTATAATGTTATTTAAGACGTACGTATCTTTATAACACAATCAGATTCCACTCTAATGCGTTTGTATAGATAATGAGATCCAGTTCGCTTTTCATGGTAATATCGTGTCAGCATGGCATGTCATTTAAACGTGGTTGGATATGTTACGTTTAACACCGAAAATAATCTGCTGTCTATGAAATTATGACTAGGTCCCATATTGTGAAAATGTAATCATAATTAAACGTATTAGGTTTTATGGTTTTTTACTGTAACACGTGTAACGGGGTGGCTCTGTGTTCACAACTCCGTCGAGGCTGCGGTTTTATTTACTGTCGTATGTTTTCACAAATCTGAAATAATGTATATGTATATATAGTTCTCAAACAAAATATCTATTTCATTAAATTCATTTCATGTCATTGCACGTTGGTGTGGATAATTAACAATTGCAATATTGCCACTGAATATACATATTGAAATCCTTAGGAGTGCAATTATGGTATGAATATGGCATATTCAAAGTAACCATGAAATATCTCAGCGTGCCTTATCATCTATGAGACAACATGCATCAAACTAGTTACATGTTGTGAGGCACCAACGTGCAGCAACAAAGCAACCAACCACGGACCTAAAATTATGTATGTCTTAATAAGCATGGAAATCCTAATTCTAACCATTAAAGTAAACGTACAATCTGTTTTGTGTAACTAACCTGTAATTCACCAATTCAAAATCCTCCTGTCATTACCTTTTAACCAGCTTGAGAGAAAGACAGCAAGTGAACAAACTTCACACTTTCCTAAAGCATCTAACTTCAACATCCAATCAAGATGTTGCACATCTTCAGCCAATGAAAGCCAAGGACAAGACAGCATAGGAACTACTTTTGACCCATGACCCAGTGCTGGCAATAAATAAATCATGGACTTGTGAAAATATAAACCTTTTACTGACAATTGTATTATTGTTTAAGGCGTTATGAATTAACCACAAACAGGCAAATAAGACATTTTATAATAGATTTTTTTCCAGGTCATTTTACAATTTGGTCATTCTGTATTTGTTACACACACTCACAAGCAGGGTCGTTCAGCTGACCACCAAATGACCATACTTTCAGTTTACATGCGTCAGTAATGTTTTATCAAATAAGAATGAAATTGAATAACATATGAATATATTTCCGTAAAGGATATGTACTTTTTCAAACAGACAAAAATATAGGGGACATACAGAGGTAATATATGCTGCTAGGTTTACCATCCTGTCCTCGTCCTCGTCGATGTTAGAAGCATGGTCGCAGATATTGCGAGAGTTAACCGCGCGCAGTACTTACATTCAAGAAATTAACGTTTATGAGATTTTACATATATAGACTAACGGTATCAAGTATGAAATATGAGTTCAGTACGCCTTCAAAAGAGTAACATTGCAGTTGATTTGGTTGACACATGTCATCGTATCCCATTTAAGTGGATGGATGCTCATGCTGTTGATCACTGGATTGTCTGGTCCAGACTCAATTATGTAAAGACCGACGCCATATAGCTGGAATATTGCTGAGTGCTGCGTAAAACTAAACTCACTCACTCACTAGAGCAACGTACGTCACTATTTAAAATGTTTTTGGATCATCTATGGCCTCGAGAGCTTACTTAAATTTGAGAATTTGAGTCCGCCTGCATGGTCCAGTAGACAAAGCATCTGCTTTGGTTGTTGATTGATCGATCCTACCCAAAGACGTTCTATGATGGTTTGTGATGGTTTCCTACCACAGTATATGCAAATGTTTAACAATTTCGATTTTTACCCGGTATCAGCAATATTGAATGATATATCAACACATGTTTTTGATATCGTCTGAATGCTAAAAGTGCTCTGCTTTAAGCAGTGATATTTCTGATTAGGTTATGTCCCTTTCATAGAAATATTGGTAAAAGTATATGCCCACAAATCTGACAAAACGTTTTGAGCTGAGCCTTCGTCACCGATTTGCTACAGCAACGGACACTGCAGGACAGGTGCTGGCCTTCGAAGAATTTCCAACCAAACAATCAGAAATCTTGTGAGAGAAGTGGGAATTCGAGCATATCGACCAAACGATGGACCTGTCCTGATACGTCCAATGGTGAAACAGGGTACAGGCATGGAACCTGTGTTACTGGCGAAGTGTTTGGTTCTGTGATAAATCGTGTTCCTCTTGCAGCAACGGGATGGGAGACAACGTGTCTATCGACGTCGAAACGAACGTTTTGCGCCGAACTGCGTTCGACAGGTGGACAGATTTGGTGGAGATAGCGTCATGGTGTGGGGAGCCATGTCCAACACGGGTAGATCAGAGCTAGTGATGGTGCATCGTTATCTTACAGCAAATCGCTACATCGCCCAAATCCTGCGACCGCACCTCTTCCCACTTTTGAACCACCAGAGGGAGCTGTTTCAACACGACAACGCTCGACCCCACAGCTCGTGTAACAGGTGCCTATCTCGCAAATGCAAACGTCAATGGCTTTCACTGGCCTTCCAAATCGCCTGATCTGAACGCGACCGAGCATCTACGGGACGAAATTGATCCACGCGTCTGTAAAAGGTGACCATCGTAGAATACTTGCAGAACTTGCCAACGCGTTGAAGGAGGAATGGCGAAGAATTCCCCAAGCAAAAACCCGACGACTTACTTCCAAGGCGGTGTCGAACAGTGACGGTTACAAGAGGTGGTGTCACCAGGTACTGACCTGAACGCCCCCTTGTGTCCACACATGTACAGTGAGTGAACTGAATTAATGCTGACAATGACAACAATACATATGTTAATCAGTGCGTCGAATTTCCTTCATCTGTGTTCCAGTTTGATCGACCCTTAAATGCGTTTAATACATTTCCATATTTTAGGCCTGTGCGTGTCTGTTTTTTCGAAGAGTTTATATAAAATTTTAAGCATCATAAAGCTATCTGAAACATATCAAGTAACTGACTCAGATACTCATTTTACTCTGACCAAGTGGCTTTAACAGCCCTCTGTGGTTTTACCAAACACTTTCTGGATAATCACGTTTTGGAAATTTGCAAAGTAATGATTTTACTGTAACTGAGCAATGATGTCATGTTTGAATCAGTTATATGCTCTCAGTAAGTAAACTCCAAAACATCATGTCAAGTTTCTTTTTTTGAAGAGTATATATTTATTTATGTGTAATTCCCCACCATATATGTATATGTACTATAGGTCTGTGGCCTCTTCAGTACGAAATAAAGATTGTCTGAGTTGACATGTGTCAACCAAGTCAGCGAGCCGCGTTAGTCGCCTCTTACGACAAGCATTGGTTACTGAAGACCAATTCTAACCCGGATCTTCAAGGATCACGGGAAAGGTAGCATGTAGGCGTTGGGCAGTAACTGTTGCTATGCACGAGGTGGCTTTGTTATCACAGTCACCTACATAACATTGTAGTTGAGGGCAGCAACTGTTGCTATGCACGAGGTGGCTTTGTTATCACAGTCACCTACATAACATTGTAGTTGAGGACAGCAACTGTTGCTATGCACGGGGTGGCTTTGTTATCACAGTCACCTACATAACATTGTAGTTAAGGACAGTAACTGTTGCTATGCACGAGGTGGCTTTGTTATCACAGTCACCTACATAACATTGTAGTTGAGGACAGTAACTGTTGCTATGCACGAGGTGGCTTTGTTATCACAGTCACCTACATAACATTGTAGTTGAGGTCAGTAACTGTTGCTATGCACGAGGTGGCTTTGTTATCACAGTCACCTACATAACATTGTAGTTATGAATCGATCAGCCATGTATTGAATTCATTTGATTCCAAAACGCTGTATTTTCAAACAGTCATGGCACTGTGTTGTTCGTTACAGCTGGCACACTCATTCATAATGGTAAATCGGGCGAAATCTGGGATAATGCGGATCTGAATATTGCTGTATTATCAATGTGTTCAATGAAAAATGTGTGCCATATGTGCCGTGTGCTGTGCTGGGAAGAGCATTACCAGAACGATGTAAGTATTTGTGGTGAGTGCTCTTCCGTTTGAATTTACAGCTACGTTTACTTGAGAACCCGATTTATAATCTGACTTATTTGGTAATCACATGGAATTTTGGTTGTTGTTTCGCTAGTGTGTACATTCTAATGGCGTTCCTGCAAAATGCAGTTTCTCCTCCCAGACAAATGAATGAGGCTGAAATCAGGAAAAACTGATTATCCCACACGGTGATAGTTTGTCCGTTGGAGATGATATCAAAACACAAGATTATCAGGTACAACCTTTACTTGGTTGTATGATATTGAATATGAACTTACGAACCCGGGACATCGGGAAGCAAAAAATAGAATGTATATGTCTTGAAAAACAAAATTCATAAATTCATGTTTAAGAAATACACTTCGCTCTACCACCATGTATAGTGTAATAAAACACACTTTTGCCCTGAACTATTATAGTTAAAGCACGAGGACGCTTGCGTCCGAGTGCTTTAACGTTATAATAGTTCAGGGCGAAAGTGTGTTTTATTACACTATACATGGTGGTAGGGCGAACTGTATTTCTTTTCTAAGATGCCAAATTTAATACTTTCTAAGGATAATTACGATTAATTTAAGGCAGAAAACAAACGACGGTGTCGGTGACCTAAATTAAGAATCCTCGCACAGGGCTAACTGGCGCGCTGTTCTATTGATGTGTCTGCCCCCTACGTTAAGACGAACGTTACCAGATAAAAACAAATGATAAAAGTTTGATGACGGTTTACGTTCGGATTAAATATCTTCTCTGAATTATTTTAATTACATCTGTTATTAACATAAACCATATGGGGCAATATGAACGTTGCATTTCTACTACCAACGTAAGTTTAGATCAGTACATCCAGAGGAAGTTGAGTAGTCAAGCGACATTCCACGATTGCATTGTGGGAATGTAAACATTGCGAACGTTACCGTGTCGCTGAAAACACATTTTAACCGTCGTAAAACATAAACATAATGTTTCCACCAGTGATGTTAGCTGCGTGAAGCAACTGCAAACCAAGAAACGGGATGCAACGGTGTAGTTTACTGTAGGAGGCCGTACGAGGCGATGACAACTGACATGCATCGTGACGTCGCTTTCATTGTGACGTAATGTAAAATGGTTCGATTACGAGGGGGCACACTAGAATGGCGCAGTGACGGGATAACGTCATTCAATTGTTACGTCATCAAAAAACTATACCTTTATTGTCTGATAATGTTTGTTTTTTTCGATTGTTCTAACCGCAAGGCATCTTAGAATGCATAATAAATGACCGATAATTATCAGCTTATATAAGGGAACAGCACTTATGTGTGATTACACGAGTTAGTATTGAGTGTTGTCATCAGTCGTGTTGTATAGTTGGGACTAAACCCTTTAGTTGCCCCAAATGACGTAGCTGTCTGGAGGTACTGCAGCGCATTTTGCATTGACTTGGGTCAGTGTAGTGTCGTGATGTTGATATCAGTACCATAGTATAAGATACATAGAATACCCTGGCAAAAGCCGAGGGTGATTCCAGTCAGATTTCAAGTTGATCCATAGCATGGTTTCACATGTAAACAGTTTCTAGACGACGTTTCGATAGTGAAGAACCTCGTACATCGATCATTTCTCAGCGAATATGGAAATGCTCCGTGTCATATTTATTAAAGGGGCGGTGGGATTGCGAAGTGGTTAAAGCGTTCGCTCATCACGCAGAAGGTCCGGGTTTCGATTCCCGACATGGGTACAATGTTTGAAGCCCATTTGTGGTGTACCCCGCCGTGACATTGAAATATTGTTAAAAGCGGCGTAAAACCATAATCACTCACTCACTCATATGTATTAAAATGCGGTGTCCGTCCTGTAATATTTATCATCCAAGACTGTGTTCCACTGCAGATATTGCTTGCGAGAAATCAAATTGCTATAGAGAGATATCGTTTTGACTGTAGATTTTGTACAATGCCCTGACTTCATCAATTCCATCAAATCACAATGCTTTGACATCATCAATTACATGACTCACAATGCTATGACGTAAAAAAAACTGATGACATCGCAAACTTGATGACGTCGAAATGCTATGACATCGCCACACTACAAGTCTAATGGCAGTATCGTGTTCAGATATGTACATTGTTAATTGAAAATTAATGAAGAGTGATATTTTCATGATAAATAGAATCTCACCCTCGTGTCTTCTTCTATCAATTATATCAACACTAGTGGATAAAAGTAAAAATATCCTCGGCAAATGTCGGATATTTGTAACTTCATCAACTCGTGTGGATAAAATTGATATCAGAAGACACTGGGGTGATATTTTCCCATGTCAAGCACTCGTTTGTGACTGGGATATAGCTGTAATATTGCTGACAGTCGTTTAAAATATACATAATTAGAGCGGTTGTGTGTGAGTGGCTGCTTTAAAAATATTTTATAAGTTTTGTGTTTCTTAAATCAGATCTACTTCCTTCTAACTGATGTGCAAAAGAAAGTACACAGGTTGTGTTTCTTCCAATAAGATAAAAATAACAAAACCTTTTGATGAAATGGAAAAGCACACTGCAATACACGTGTTCTATCAGCAAAATTACATTGTAACAAGAAACAGCGATGTAGTGATGACCACTGCAGACGGTTCCTACGATGCTGGAAGGTCAAGGCCATTCCACGCAGCGGTCGGTAGGTCCATACATGCCAGCAGGACGAAGTCGTCTTGTCACTGTGAATCGGCTTACGCGATGACCCAATGATGTGGATGCTTATGACGTCACCGTCAACACCCAGTTGCGTAGGTGAATAACCCGCAGATAGCGATCCTCTTGGGGTGTTGTGACTCTGGAACGTCCACTTCTGGGTCGATCACATGTGTGGCCTATCGTACTGAAACGGTTAAACAGCCGAATTATGGTTTGTCTAATGCAGCCCAATGTCCTTGCAAAATCGCTGTTGAAAGCACCCATTTGTGTCATTCCCTTGGCCCGTTCTCGTTGCGCCGACGTCAATCTTGGCATTTCCTCGTGAGATTTCTGTCAAATGATTGTTCAGTCTTCACGACAAACAGGTTTTATACTCTCTGTCAGAAAAGTGCTGGTGCATGGTACAATAATCACAATTTGCAAAAATTCGTGCAAAACACGTACAAATGTTTTTGGTTGCATTTTGGCAAATGAAACATGATGGTTGCGTTCTATACAATCAATGTTTTTCAATAACTTTATTAGTTAGAACGCATATTTGGGATTGCAACAACAATTACACCTGTGTACTTTCTTTTGCACGTCAGTTTATATATTCCTGAAAGATGTTGTGATAGACATGAAAACAAGTATCACACCTCACATTGTGTTTCCTACAGGTAATTGAATCAAACCGCCCAAAACACACATGGCAAATCATTAACTTGGCATTCGGATCAATTCCCATATTAATGTTTCAAATATGGATTTGAATATTAACTTTCCTCCCCGACTTTGGATCTACTCCACTCTTGTAGAGAGCAAGGTCAGAAGTAGACATTTCCTCAACACGTCTTACAACATTTAACACAAATCAACTAGTATATCAACAGGAATATCTTAATTGAGAATACTTGTGATGATTGCTATTTCAAGGGTCTAAGAACGATGGCAAAGTACCAAATGCCACTGTCATTGGCTCTAAAATTAAAGTACAGGACAACATGTACTTTTTGTCTCGGGGAATAGAATAATGTATCTTCGACTTAGTCAGTTATTTTGTATTTTATTATTATTCGATGATTTTTTTCACACGTCAGCATCTGTCATTAGTTTCCCAGCCACGTTGGGATAACAGCAAAAGCAGCCTTAAACAAAACTGTGACACATCTTCTAATTCGATATGATGACATTATGTGATGATATTCCAGCAATATAACGACAGGCTACACAGAAATGAGCTTTATACACTCAGCAGCAAAACGTCAGTACGAATTCATAATTAGATAGGGACTGTAATCAGATAATTACAGAAATGGTCATAATAAGCGGATCAAAAACATGTTTTGTGTACAATATCTTGACACATCAATGAATAACTCAGCACAATTTAAAGACATTACGTGAACGTTTGCAGTCCATTCAGACCCTTGACTTCAGTATCTAGTGTGACCACCACGAGCGGCAATAACTGCAGCACAGCGTCTATGCATGGAGTGCACCAATCGATTGATGAAGGCCACTGGCACCTGGAACCACACTCTGAAAAAGGCCTGGCGCAATAAATCGGCTGTGTTCGGCCTTCGTATGACATTATTCAGTCTCCTCTGAATTTCATCCCAAAGATGTTCAATTGGGTTTAAATCAGGACTAAGGGCTGGCCACTGCATAAGGTTGACACCGTTCTGCTGTAGGAAGTCCCATGTAGCTCTGGCAGTGTGGGCAGGGGCGTTATCATGCTGGAAAATGTTGTTCCGGTGACGTACGAAATGTGGTATTACTTGGGGTCTGAGAGCTTGGTCGATGTAGCGCACCGATGTGATGCCGCCTCCTCTCCCTGGACCAAGGTTCTGGAACACCGCAAGACCCAACTCTGGTTCAGGCCTATTCCACCCCATACCATGATGCTTGCACCTTCCCATGAGTCTCTTTCCATAACACATTGGTCTGAGTAACGCTGGCCACGTCGTCGCCATATTCTTGTTCTGACATCTGCAGTTGATACGCAGTACCGACTTTCACCTGTGAACAGAACAGTTCTCCATTGCCTGTATCGCCAGTTTTGGTGCTGTAGGGAGATGACGATGGGGTGAGGATAGGTCCACGGGAAGGTCTACGGCAATGGAGGTTCCCGCTGTTAAGACGTCGGCGTACTGTATCAGTACTGATTGGTCTTTCGTGTGTTCCCACTGTCTGGCGTGCTGTTTCGGATGCTTGCATGAAGGGATTCTGTACATGATGTCGCACAACATGGCGGTCTTGTCGTCTTGTGGTCACCCTTGGTCTGCCAGTACGGGGGCGATCATTTGTGGTGTTGTTGGTCCGGAAACGTTGCTGCATCCTTTTAGATGGTCCGAACGCTGGAAGTGATTGACAACGGCTTGTGCAGTGTGGCCAGCTTCAAGTCCTCCTAGCGCCTGGTACCTGTGAGCTGTCGTGAGTCGCGGCATCCTGCTGACGTTGTAATGTGAATGTTTCAACCTGGTTTGGGGTGTATTTGATAGGGTTGGTCCTTGTGAACAGCACGTGCAGCATGAGTTGCATGAAAAACATGGAGAACACCGTACCATCTCCGAGATCCGGTTGCGTTTTTGAGACCATTTCCTGGGTTCCATTCTGAGTTTGGGAAGGAATGTCTTTGCTCAGGTAAAGTTGGAGATGTTGTCAAAAATATACAATCAAAACATTAAATGAGTTTACAGTAATCCGTTTCTGCGAAGGAAAATTCCAAATTGACGTTTCTTTTGCTGCTTAGTATATATTGTACCCTTGTGGGAAATTGAGTCTGGATCTTCGGCGTGACGAGCGAGTGCTTAAACAACTAGGCTACCCCACTGACCCGAAATCATAAGGAATGTACTGTAAGTTCCCATGATTCCCTGCACGTTGGTGTAACTTTGGTTGTTGCTGGTCTATAACCTCGTAGTAACTGACAAGACTTAATTTATGGGTTGTTTCATCTTTTGTTTTAAATTATGATGAGATTAGTTTAATTCTTAAACTGTGATATAAAACTGTTTTACTTTCCTTCATCGACAGGTACTTTAAAACGAATCTTCTTTTCATCTCTGTGTGGTTGTGATATTGCCGACCTGATGTGAAACGTTTACCCATTCACATGTGGCTTTCAGAAGCAGTTATGGGTACGGTTACATTCGGACCATGGGACTACGTTGTATTCGGGCTAATGCTTGCTGGGTCCACCATCATTGGGATTTACTACGCCGTGAAGACTCGCAAACGACGTAGTACAGACGATTATCTTGTCGCCAGCAATTCTATGACATTCCTTCCCGTAGCGTTGTCTCTGATAGCGACTTCTGAATCGTCGGTGATGATGTTGGGGACGGCAGCAGAGTCGTATGCCTTTGGAATACAACTACTTCTTAGTGAGTTTGGAAGTGCAGTTGGGACCATCACTGAAATCATGGTGCTTCTGACTTTCCTCAAGAGATTGAATCTGTCAACCCCTTTTGAGGTAAGGCTTCCAGTTGGTCTTCCATTTGTTAGGCTTTGCCCTAAGCGTGCGTGCGTGTGGGTGTTTGTTAGATTCGCTATTCACACCAAAGCCTCATGAGATGAAATCACCATAAGCAGATTACGTCTGAATTTCTCCAAATCATTGATCTGGGTTGGACTTTGTGTCATGATACAAGTATACTCACTTTCATACATCTGCAACGCCCAAAATATAGGAGCAAGAGTAAATATTCTCGAGGATGGGCCAAACTGTATTCGCCCATGAGCAAAACGGTTTCTAATAACGCTATGAATTAAGAAGAATAAAGTTAAAATGGGTGAAAGTGTCATTATACCTATATGGGGGAGGGAAGGAGTTGTGTGTCAATTTGGCATTACTATTTCCTACAGTTATCCTTTAGGTGTAATGTCAGCTATGATGTGTTTCTTGCCAATTATATGTCAGTCATACAGTTAATTTAAGACGCATTATACATTCCTAAGTATATTCTATACATAGAACCATATATAACTTATATAGTTTATTGTTTCATGATGCCTATATGTTCGTTTAAGAAATCTATGAAAACCTGTTGTTTCTGTTTCAGTTCTTCGAAAGACGATTTCGTTCGAGGCCACTACGATTGGTAGCTAATGCAGTGTCGTGCCTACATTATGTAATATTTACAAACCTATTCTGATCTATCATGTTCCTTTCATTATATATACCTTAAAAGCAATGATTAACGTATGAGACTATAGTGTTCTTTATATTAAACATTTCATCAATCTTCTGGTTTCGCATGTTTATATTTGTGTGTATTTATCAGTTCTTACAGACTCCATAGTGTAACAATCTACTCTAAAAGTTAAAGAACACCAGTGGTAGAACACCAGCTAATATATTTCTTTTGACACTTTCTTTTATTCTTTTATAAACACAGTTGCAGTACATGAGTGTTGTTTTATACGGCCAGGCCATCGCTATAGAACAAGGTACTTCAAGTACAACTGCTTTAAGTCTTTATATCAATACATCCTATCCACAGTACTTGTCTCAGAAAGAAACATGTGCTCCTCGTTGTTCTGCATGCACCTTTAGGAAAACGATGTGGTAACATATTGAATTTTCTTACCATCTGGATGATATTGCTACTACGTTTTGGAGGTTCCTATGTACATCTGTACTGTACTTCTGTTAATGAAATGACACATGGTGTCATCTCTTTTCCAGGAATGTATGCTACGAATAAGGGTCACGGGTTAACTATATCTCACAAGCTGGCATACATATCTTTGGTTTTATCGGGGATTCTTATAATTCAAAATTAAATGAAAGTCACAGTTAAGAAGAAAGAATTGATTTTCTAAAAATTTAACTTTTGTATTTGTATCATTTATTTCATATAACATTCATGTCATAAAAGAATATCTCTCTTTTCAATGTCAGTGACTGGGTTATCCATGTATGCTGCACTGGCGGTGACTGCGTCCATTACTGTCATCTACACCTCCATTGTAAGTGTGACAAGGTATTAAATGCACCTAAAACCTAATGAATATTGTTATGGTATTCAGTGTTGGGCTATTCGAACCGACGAGAACATGACGTACTAACAGTTCGATTTCACCAACCGTTGGCATATCCGGTTCCTTGCATTAAGGATGGTCAAATTGGGTGACCTGTCTCACAGTGTGTCATCAGGCCCCAACGGAGTGGATTTTTTTTGTCAGGTTATACAGTTTTAACACGATATGTTTTACATTATCACCACTTTCATTTCAGTTTCAGTTTCGAAATATGAATGGAACTGCACTTGTAATATGATGAAATAAATAAATAGATAAATATATATAATGAGTCGTTAGTGAATAGTTTTAGTGAAACGTAGAATCATCTCATTTCCATGGGCTCTTTTGTCAAAAGATACGATTGCAAATTCAGGAAGTTGACACTAAGCTTGCTCTACCCTTCCAGGGCGGGCTGAAGGCTGTCATGTGGACTGACGTGGTGCAGCTCACAATCATGGTGGCAGGAATGTTGATAATTATAGTAAAGGTAACCATACTTGAACATTCATCAGATCCATTACTTGCATTTTGCTGTCTTTTGTGAATCGTGTCTTCGTTATATTAGGAACAGAGTGAGTGAGTAAGGTTTTACGCCGCTTTTAGCAATATTCCAGCACTATAATGGGCTTCACACATTGTACCCATGTGGGGAATCGAACCCGGGTCTTCAGTGTGACGAGCCAACGCTCTAACCACTTGGTTACACCATCGCCCCTATTAGCAACAGAGAAGGGTTAAGGATATCATGGACACCACAGAGAAACTCAAGATCGAAATAAATTATAAACATTCTTCATGGCTTCTTTATACAAATATCCATCAAATAAATGATTAAAGGCAATATTACACACCTCACTTCTCTAAAAATAAATAATGAATGAATGAATGAATGTTCTTTATTTCCACCAATGGTTTGGAGAGTTATGCATCCAGTTATGTATATATTTTTAGAGCATAACACATATTTGTGAAAAATAGAAAGTTCAATAATATTTGAAACATTCAACAGAACACAAGAAATCATAGCTCTTGGCAACAAATGATCACTGGGCAATATGTACAAAGCATTGCATGCTATTCTTATAAATACAGAATGCTGGCTAAGTTCCATGCACTGATGCGTTTTGCCGGTCGAACATTACTACAAGCGAACCCCATAGAGTTATGTCCCTTATTCTTTACGAATATCCTATAAGCAACTTGTGATTTAAACCAGTTCGGCAAAAACCGACAACACCGCGTGCCACAGTTTCGATGTACGGAGCAATTGTTTACATTCCATATATGGCAAGTGTTATCAGTTTGGAAGCTGTTCGCCTCGAAGTTTCAGTGAGCGATTTAAGGCAAGTCATAGGATAATAAGTCTGTTAATGCATCAATGGGAAGCTAGAGTGAGTGCAATATATATAATATAGACCAGAATATTGTCGAAAATGTGTGAAATTGTGCCTTTAAAAAGTTATATACAAAATCGTCTTTGTAGGGTTTTTGTCTAGGTATCTAATGTCAATATGAATTATATGTATCTATCTGTGGTCATTCACAGAGATGATTTCACATTTCTGCGTTAAATTGTTTTTTTAAAGAAAATATTGATGTCTAAGAAGGAGATAATGTGTGGAATACTGTGCATCGATTCTCACTCGCATCCCCAGGGTACACTGGACGCAGGCGGGATTGTGGAAGTTTGGGGCAGGGCATCAGATACTGGGAGGTTGAATTTCAGGTGAGACTGGCGTCATATAGTCACACTAAAATGTATATTTCCGTCTAACTCAACAATGTAAATCTGATGTTTAAATATGATGGCATAATAAAGAAATACATGTAAATTTTTTGTTGGACTACGAAGCCTCGACCTTGACCCGACAGTGCGCCATACGGTGTGGAATCTCTTCTTCGGGCGAATCATGGTGGGGTTTGGTTATCTGTTTATGCCGACTGTGCTCCAGCGTATCTCGTCCACGAAGTCCCTCAGGGAGACCAGGAGGTTGGTATAGGTAGCACTGAACCATTATCGTGGGCTGGGGATTGCAAAGTGCCTAATATTATATTAATTCTTTTCTCTACCATCAAACTGTGGCACTGCTATCACGTCGCAAGTAGGAGTAACCTAAAGTAACCTAAAGCCACTGTAACCACGGGTCGTGTTTGAGTAAACATCAGTCCAGAGAAATGCATTTTGACAAAGGATAATCGTCAGTTTGTTTTGATGAAATTTTAATGATAACGGTCCATAGATGACACAGGTGATGTAATGGCAATAGTTCCACACAAATATCACTGTAGAACTAGATGTGCGCCCGTCAGTGGATATAGCACCAGTCGCACATGGAGGAATGTGTTCACAACACAAGAGATCAGTGGATACTACACAAGTTACACACGTTCAAACAACCACACAGGGGTATGTACAGTGACCATTGGTACCCTCGTAACACATATTTCCATTTTATAGTATTAAGACCCCGTCAGAGACAAGATATTTTTGCGTTACAAATCCCTGTGAAGAAACTGATTTAAAGTGTTTACATTCATTCAGGGCTCTTCTTGTCACCATTCCTGCTTTTCCAATCATCCTGCTGATTGGCCTCTCTCAGGGGATTGTCGCATACGGGTACTATTACCATATACGGTGTGACCCAGTGAAGTCAAAGCAAATCAACTCTCTCAATCAGGTATGCCATGATTCATATTGTTTCTGCAGAGAAAATGGAATTTCATGATGATATTTATCAGGATTTTCTTTGACACTAACAATATATACCTGTAAAGTACTCGATTTCAGATACTGCCATATTTCACCTTGGACCTGTTCCACAATATACCCGGAATGTCAGGATTTTTCCTAGCTGCCCTTTCCAGTGCTTCACTCAGGTAAACACGTCAGTTTACACATGTTTCTATATTTCTATTGAAATAGAGATGCATAGTCAGTATTGCAATTGTTCCATTCGAAAACCATGGAATGTGAATGTGCGGCAGGGTGGGGAGGTAGCCTGAGCTTTGGCACATAACGCCAAGAACCCAAGAAGACCAAAGCTCAATTACCCACATTTCTCCATTATGCATAGGGCCTATTTTTGTTGTGACAGAAAGCGTCATAAAATCATTAACCACTTGCTCCCAAGAATCACTTATTTGTGAGCTATTTTATCATTCAAGCGGGTGATATTGTATCAAGTTTTGTTTCAACATGCGTAAATATGTGCAGGTGCGTTACAGTTAGACTATAGGGGCAACGTTTAAAGTATTCACTGTTGCAGCACGATATCGTCCTGTCTGTCAGCTGTTGCCCACTTGACGTGGTACGACATTGTCAAACCCTGCAGACCAAATATGTCAGAGTTCAAAGGTGTAATCGTCGCCAAAGTAACAGGTAATATTGTTCTGTGTCGATTTCAAAATTGACTTCACTTAGAAAATTTTAATATGTTCACAAAGAATTTTGTTTGAAACCAACAAGCAACAAAGAATGTTAGGCTTTCAATAAAACTGACTGCAAATAAATGACAACGACAAACCAAATTGAATTGCAGTAAAATCATACCGGCAGTAAAATGTGACATAGTAATGGTAATGGCCGTGGAGTCAGTGGTATCATTGGCCTGTCAGCAACAGTGGTAAAGCTTCCAAATCAAGCCCAGACTAAATACCTTCTCGAAGCTGATGTGGGGGTAAGTAAACCCTATGGGATGTTATGTTATGTATGTTATTGATATATGCATGCATGTGTACAATGTGGACAAAGTATTTTAAGAGTTTTTCATAATTGTTTATGTTTATGTCTTGTTTACTGCAACAGACTATAGTTAATGCCCTCACTGTTTACCTATCTACCATGGCCGACTGAACGTCTACCTAGAACAATAGGTGTAAGCACAGTGAGGTGTCCCTTGGGAGTATCATCAATTCATTGTTTGATTTATACCGTCTTTGAAACGTCTATTGGAGGATGCTGTACAAACTTTAGCAAGGCCTACAGGTACTATTCCACATCAAAATGATTGATATTGGATTGTATCGAGCAAGGATTGGTCTGTTTGTTAAACCCAGGGGTACACGACAGGTGAGCCACGTCAACACTCATTACACTCGATTCACACCTGGGACGGATATGCCACTTCGTACATCTGTTTGTATCATATTTCTGACATTGCATCTGTTCCTATGTGTCTCCGCATCCAAATGTGGAGAAATTCTGCTCACACAATCATCATGTAGTGTTTTTTTCAACGAGTTTGTCATCTGTAAACAAGTGTGTGACGTCACAACAGTAAACAATCTCTCATCAAAGAGTCTTGATCCTCTTAGATATTCAAGATTTGGTACTGCTACTACATACGATGAGCAACAATTCCCAAGCGTTTCGTGGACTTCTGATATGTTATATGACTTGCCCCATCGACGAAATTTGAATAAGATAAACATACATAGTGTGTTTTCATGTGACGTCACCATGTCTCGCTGCGACCCAGGGAATGTGTTACAACATGATTCACGTGCGCCGGCTTGGGGTCGGGCCGAGTGTGCTGTGAGTGAGCTATCATCAGGGGCGATATCAAAAGTCATTTCCCAAATAATTATGTGTTCAAATGACGTTGAAATGAATCCTGGTCCCCTGTCTCTGGAAGATCTCCAGAACTTTATTCTTAGTGAACTCCGCAATGTGAAAGATGACCTCAGTTCCCAGGTCGTTGATTTAAAAGGTCAAATTACCCTAATCCACTCTAAATGCGACAAACTGGATTCAACTGTAAATGAGCTGCAGAAAGAGGTAAACGATGTTAAGGGTAATTTTGAGGTTATGTACAGTGACTTTGACGCTATAACTGAAACGGTGGACTCAACGGCTGAACGTCTTGCTCGTATGGATGAGGAACTTGATAAATTAGAAGCTTTTAGCCGGAGTGAAAACATAATCTTGTATGGCATACCTGAGCAGGAGGGTGAAAAGTCAATAGCCTGCAAAAGCGCTGTTTTATCAGTCTTAAATGAGCATGTAACCTTCAAATCCTGGCAGTCAAGTGACGTCGTGCGTGCGCATCGTCTTGGCAAGAAGCGAGATGGTATGAACAAACCGCGGCCAATGATAGCAAAATTGGCTCTGTCCGACGATAAGGTCCGCGCGTTGAAAGCCAGAGACGTACTCAGAGCCAGTGGTTACGGAATCGCTAATCACTTAACCAAACGTCAACGTCAGCAAATCCAGAGTCTGAAAGACACTGACTTATTCGGTTTCTTCAAAAATGGTAGCCTTGTTACCAAACGCCGCATTCGGCCTGCTACATCCCGTATGAGTGGACATTTCTCTCGCCAGGGAGAAGGTGGTATCAGTGGGCTAGAAGCTGGAACCAGCCAATAGGACAATGGCCAAAGCCCAGACCAGATTTCACAGGGATCTTCTACACAGCTCACAGATATTTCTGTATTTTCTACAATAAGTTGGAACATAAATGGCCTGTCTAGTAAACTTGGTAATAATGATTTTAAAGCCTATTTAAGTAACTTCAAGATAGTTTGTCTTATTGAGACCTTTGTTAGTACACTAGTAAATCCACAGTGGCTTGATGGCTACGATATTTACTACAGTCCAGCTGTAAAGCTATCGGAACATGGTCGCTTGTCTGGTGGCATATGTGTTTGTATCCATCAATCACTTTCCCGATTTACCAAAATAATCAACACGAATGTTGATAATCTACTTTGCATAAAACTAAAGAAAGAAGCGTTTTCACTTAATAGGGACATAGCTTTGTTATGCACATATATCCCACCAGACGGGTCGTCGTATTACGCTAGACATAACACTGATTGTCACATAAATCAGATTGAGACTTTCGTCTTAGAAAATCTGACTGATCTCCAGGACTCGCATATAGTTCTTTGTGGTGACATGAACGCGAGAACAGGAGATGGGAATAATGTTCCAGGTGAACTTGATGCACGGAGTGTTGAATACGTGCAGAGAGACACTCTCTGCCATGATGACCACAATGTGTCAAACCGGAAGTCACATGACAAGGTGATTAATAAATTTGGGCGTATACTTCTTGACCTTTGCTATGCTCTACAACTTTATATTGTAAATGGAAGAGTTGCCTATGACATGGAAGGGGAATGTACATATGTAGGCCAGCAGGGTTGCAGCGTCAATGATAATTTTTTTTGCACTCAATCCTTCTTTCAGTTTATTGAGAAACTAAACATTGGCGACCGATCTGAGTCTGACCACTCTACATTAGAACTGACCTGTAATTTCGCATGTACACTCTCCACTAGAAATCCTTCTTATCTAGAAGAGAAAGTTGTGTTGAATGATTCACTTAAGGATACATTTTTATCCATCTTGCGACCTAAACTATCTCTGTTGCATGATGTAATCACCGATGCGTTAGATATCGATATAGAACTAGCAATAAGCGACTTTGTCAAAATTATTTTAGAGGCCGCACAGTGTATGAGGAAGACGACTAACCTTGATAGGAAACCTAAAGTTAGACTTAACAAAGAGTGTAGAGCAGCTAAACAACGTGCTAGAAAAGCACTTAGAAGATTTAGACGTAATCGCTCTGATAACAATCGAGCCTTATACTGTAGGGAACGAAATAAATATAAAGCTTCTTGTAGACAATTCAAAATAAACCAATGCAACCTTAGAAAATTAAACGACTCTTTACATAACCCATCCCTTTTCTGGAAACGAGTCCGCTCACACAGACAAAAATCAGGCCCCAGTAATCAGATATCAAAATCCGAATGGCTTGTCCATTTTAAGTAAGTCTTTAAGAATAACAATATCTTTCAGATTGTCCAGAATGAAGATAACTCTATAGATGACTCACCCCCTATACTCGATGACATAGACAGACAGGTGCTAGACTGCCATATTACAGACAGTGAAATTTTGAATGCCATTAATAGTCTTAAATGTGGTAAATCACCCGGTCTCGATCTGGTTCTTGTGGAAATGTTGAAATGCTCAAGTTCTGAAATTCTGCCGTTTCTTAGTAAATGTTTTAACAAAATATTCAATGATGGCTACTTTCCAGAAGTCTGGTCACGCTCAATTATTGTCCCAGTTCATAAAAAGGGAGATGTAAACAACCCAGACAACTACAGAGGTATATCATTAATGAGTTTTTAGGTAAAGCTTTTACATCTATTCTAAATAATAGACTTACACTGTGGGCAAACATGCACGATAAAATTCCCGAATGTCAAGCAGGATTCAGGAAGTCTTATTCCACATCAGACCATATTTTCACCATATATGCAATTATTCAGAAATGTTTATCTCGACGCAAATCTAAATTGTATGTCGCATTTGTTGATTTTAAAAAGGCGTTCGACTCAGTTGATCGTTCCAAACTATGGTTTTGTCTTAGAAATGCTGGCCTGGGAGGCAAAATGTACACCATGCTTACGTCATTGTATTCAAATATCAAATCATGTGTACGCAGTCAAGGTGGTTTATCTGATTTTTTTTGATTGTCCAGTCGGTTTAAGACAAGGATGTATTATGAGCCCTATCCTGTTCTCTTTCTTCATAAACGAGTTATGTAATGATATTTCGCTGCAAGGTAAGCATGGTGTCCAGTTATTTCCCGACATTATTGAAATATTTATGTTACTTTTTTGCAGACGATGTAATTCTAGTATCTACCTCAATTATTGGGTTACAAAACCAACTAAACATACTAGAAAGATATTCTTCAGAATGGTCGCTATCAGTAAATCTTGAAAAGACTAATATTGTTGTATTCAGAAAAGGTGGTCCCCTCTCTTCGAAGGAAAAGTGGTGTTTTAATTCTAAACCCGTTAATGTCGTAAATCATTATAAATACCTCGGTGTAAAGCTTTTCTTTACTATGAACTGGACACATTGTGCTGCAGATTTAGCTCTCAGAGCTAAGAAAGCACTGTTATACCTCATGTCCGTTTATAACAACGTTGGTTTCCTTACCCACAATGTGTTTTTCAAATTATTTGATGTACAAATTCAGCCTATTCTTTTGTACGGTTCCGAAATATGGGGCTTCCAACCTTTCCAAGCGCTTGAAAAGATACACTTACTGGCCTGCAAGAAATTTTTAGGCGTTACACAATCTACCCCTAACGACATGGTATATGGAGAATGTGGGAGATTTCCAGTTTTCATTAATGCTCAAATTAGATGTTTAAAATACTGGCTAAAGATAGTACAAATGCATGATCACCGTCTCCCGAAAATTTCCTACAATATGCTTCTACATCTAGACAGTAACGGCAAAGAAACTTGGGCTTCCCATATAAGGAACCTTCTTTGTTCTAAAGGTTTTGGTATCGTCTGGTTAAACCAAGGCGTAGGTAATGTCAATGTTTTCCTGAACCAGTTTAGAGATCGCTGTATATGTATTTTTCAACAAGAATGGCACTCGAGGTTAGAAGAAAGCTCCTGTTTTGATTGTTACAGACAGTTTAAGTCCCTTTTAGAACCAGAAAGATATTTATCCCTCGTGACTACAAAGAATCTGAGACTGCTACTTGTAAAATTTAGATTGGGGCTATTAGATTTAAAAGTAAATGAAGGAAGAAGACTGTCCATTGATAGAAATTATAGATCATGTCCATTTTGTAAAAAAGGCATTGAAGACGAATTACATTTTCTTGTTGAATGTCCAGCCTATGATAAAATCCGTTCTGATTTTCTCCGTAACTGTATTACAATCAGAAGTAATAATGCAGCATTTTACAAAATTGTTTCCTCATGCGATGTCTCCATTTTAAAAAGATTATCACTGTATATCCATCATGCTATTATGTTAAGAAAACAATTGTTATCCTCCTAAATAAGAACCTTCTTTGTAACCGATGTATATGGGCCGGTGGCCTTACATACAAATAAACATATTTTGACTTTGACCTAGTGGTGTTATGTGGCGTCCTCAGCTGTGTATTGGCAGTAGTCGTGTCTGAAGCTGAGACGAAAACCCTGAACCAGGTTGGTACATGTCTACGTTGATCAACCTCACTGGAGATGAAAATATCTATTCTAATTCTATATGATACTACTAAGATAGATCGCCAGAGGTCTTGAATAAATATCATTGTTGTAGGGGCGGTGGGGTAGCCGAGTGGTTAAAGCATTCGCTCGTCACGCGGAAAACCCGGGTTCGATTCCCCACATGGGTACAATGTGTGAAGCCCATTTCTGGTGTCCCCCGCCGTGATATTGCTGGAATATTGCTAAAAGCGGCGTAACTCACTCACTCACTCATTGTTGTATTTGGTCTACAATCAATATCATTTGGTTTAACCTACTGATTCATTCATGCGCAAACAGGTGGCAATAGAAAAGCAGTATGTTCAATGCGCCGAATATGAATGAATACAATTCAATGTTTCCCTTGCTCCTGTTTGGCTGAGAGATGCCTATTTACGCTTATCACTTTACGACTTTTGGATCATAAACGTCAGTTAGGCTCTCATGCCATCCAAGGGTTCCAGTTGAAATCTGTGTTGAGTAATTTGTCTCGTGTACATTTTGTTATTTCAGATTGTGTATACCCTACTGTCCGTTGCTAGAAGTCCTTTGAATGCATTGTTCTACCTTGGAGCTGTGTTTCCGTTTGCAAACGCGAAGGTAAATAACGATTATACTCGTTAAACTCTATAAAGGACAAATTGAAAGTAGAGTGTAGAAAATACTTTGCTATGTAAGCATTGCTACATGTTTGTCTTTGTTGAGGTTTAGCAACCGCCTACACAACTGCAATAGTCTTGAACTATTTGAGAGGCATTCTAGAAGTTGAAAGCGATAGGAATGACAAGTGTTTATTGATGATCAACTTTTTTATCGTACAATAGCGACGTTTCGGTATAGATGCTTATACCGATTCTTGTTTACTCCATTACAATTAACCCTTTCTAAGCTGAACACAAAGACAAACATAAATATTTCCAATTACTGCTCTGTCAGGATATTTGGTTAGGAAATGGTTATAACAAAGTATAACTTTATGACAAGGCTGTTCCTTGAATGACCAGGGCGCCATCACAGGTCTCCTGGCAGGGGTTAGCTTCATGCTGTGGCTGTCCTTAGGGTCCATGTTCTCCTCTGCTGGGTCAGCCAGCACCTACCTTCCTTCAGCCCCCACAGACAACTGCCCAGGCTTCAACGTGACAACATCATCCTACGTCAATAGCACTTTCACCATACTCCCGGAACAGGAAGAGGTCGTCAAGAACAGGTGTCATTAACCATTGTGATTTGGCAGGAGAATCCACTTCTTTTGTTGTTTAACACCTCACTCATCAGTACGATAATTATATGATGAATATCGCCTGTAAACAACCCATTGATTGACATCATGTACTGCTGTCTACTGAATTACTATTTTACTATGATGAAGCCTAGTGGTTCTTAGATTCTTCACATACGTATAATGTGTGAAACCCATTTTTGGTGTTCTCCGTTGCTGTTATATTAAAAAGCGGCGCAACACCCGACTCGCTTACTGCAATTAGAACATATATACTTGTAATCCACTTGCTAATTAGTGTTAATGACGTTTGGCTGCAGATCCGGCCTGGATACCCTGTACAACCTTTCCTACACTTTGTTTACTCCGATGGCTATTGTGACAGTCCTCCTGGTCCGGGGGTGGTCCTGTATCCTGCATCCTGCACCAGTCTCCTAACAGGTGAGTCCTGTGTATCCTGCATCCTGCAACTGGCAGGAATGTTCCCATAAACTGTTCATTATAACACTGAATTTGCTGTAATTTCGGTTGGGCAAACTGTTCTCTTTACCTCTGTAATCCCTGAACAAACACAACCTGTTGCAGGTGGCAACAAAACGCCAGTTGACCCCCGACTGTCCTAATCCGAACATCAGTGTTGGTGTGTTCCACGCATACTGCATCAACCACGTGCTCAGGAAACTACGAACTCGTGAGTGTGGAAAGTCTGCTATTTTTTAAGATCATTCTATGAATATTGGCGCCTTTCCAATAATGTTATTGTCTTCAGCAGTCACCCGTGTAAGTCCCTATGTAAATTAGATGCACGTAGTCCTCATCCATAGTGGATGCATAGTTGGTGAGCCCCACGGACAACCATCTACAGACTTTGTCACTTGACGTATCCACCACCGAGCTAGAATACGTACGTCGTCATCTGGACATTACCAACATCCGTGTCGCTCAATCTTAACCACACGTACTACGTTTAAATTGATACATAGTTACACTACTGACAGCATCATTATACTTCACACTATGTTACACTTTACTCTTGCAGCAATGACAAACTGATTCCATTTCACGCCTTGAACACAACGTTCTGTGATAGATGAACAAAGGCATGGTATTTCCTTTAATCCAGTTCCTTGAAAGACAGAAGCTTTATCACAACCAGACTGTTTTACCCAGTGTCGATGTCAGACAGGCGCAACTTGACGGTGACCCAAGACCTTATTGTGGACAAGACAGGTCCCACACATCCCATCAGTGCTACCTAAGCTGCACTTGCGAGGCCCAGTGTTATATAACCTATGGTGTAAATGGTACAAAATATACTAGTGTCCCTGATTTGTTATTCGTGTTACTGATGTTGGTAGGAGGAAAACCTAACCTACAATCAGTGTGGATATGAGGAGCTCTTACTTGACTTTAGTTTCTTTGTCATGTGAGTGAACCATGAAGTCGTATTGCATTTATATTGATTTACTTATAAGTACACTCTCTATCAAAATATATTTTCTTTAGCACGTATAACAGGTTTCTTATTAATTTTCATTTTCCCGGCGATATATGCAGCGGTAAAAAGCTTTCTAAATTTACCTTAGCACTTTGTCATAAATTAAATATATACCTCAAAAACTCTTTCCATAGTCATCAGAAATCACTGCTTTAAGCAGAGTCCATTGTGGGATTCCAGTTATATCATAAACAAGGGTCTTTGTGTGAGTGGCATGTGCCTGCGGTAGAGCAAGATATGTGAAGTTTTGTTAATTTGAAGACAGATTTGGTGTCTAGGTTGGTTAAGGACGGGTTTGTTTGAATGGTGGACGCTACCGGTAGGGTAGGGCAGGACATGCTTACCCATTTCGCGAGCACCTCGTGCTATTTTCATTGATCCGTTCATATAACTTCCATTTTGCCTTTAAAAGCTGAAGGAACCTGTTTCGGCATGTATTCAAGACAGAATCGATGCTCTGACGTTTAGGATTTATAGTTACCCGACCAGCTGTTAAAACACATGCAAAGGCAAGTCAGTTGTTCACATGAAGTAAAGACAGAAACATATGTCAACATGGGGAATTCCGTCAGGCTTTATTTTTATCACTGATGCGTCGTATTTGAAATATTTTCCACATAGTCATAACAGTTTAAGGGAATATGATTATCCGAGCACTGTTGTGCTCAAAGCTGAAGCTAAAACTCTTCGTCCAATTCTCTTGTCTACATGTTGTTCTTTACAAATCCCTCTCCTTAAATCTGGCAAGAATTGATGGATGAGCAGGATAGGGAGAAGACGGCTTTCGCATGTCACAGAAGATTGTTTGCGTACTCTTTGATGCCCTTTGGTCTCCGAAATGTCTCATACATTTCTATGGAACACATAAATGCCGTTCTGTAGGACCTAGAGCCATTTGTAACAGAAAAGCTTTAGAAGAACTTATGATGCACATTCAGATGGTGTTTGATTGCATCAGACAACACACCCGAAAGCTCAAACGCTCAAAACGTCGTTTCGCTGAAACAGAAACCAGTTACTTGGATTTTGTAATCAACCATGAGGGTATCAAGCCTAAGTGATTCGATCCAACCAGCCCCAACATCTGTCAATGACGCTCGCAGTTTTGTAGGAGTCTGTTATGACTACTGCCGATGTGTTCCTAACCTCTCACTCACTGCTAAACCCACTGTCTGGCTGACAAGGAAGTATGCTAGGTTCACATGCCTGGATGAATGTCATCGGACATATGAGTATCTCAAGCAGTGTAACGGTAGTTCCCCTTTTAACCCATCCAGAACAAAACAAGCCATATACCTTCTACACAGCAGGGGCTAATACAGCTTTTTGAGAAGGGGTTGTGTGTGCACACTTCATTTTCACCCGTTTTCACGACAGTTTAATGGCCATTCAATAAACTTTCAGGACAAAAGGGTGGTGCGCACCCCTGCACCATAACGCATATGCACAGATGCAAGTGAGACCTGTATAGAAGCTCGTTTAGTCCAAGTCCCACAGGTTGAGTGACACTCGGATTCCCTGGGCAACAGCTAAAAGGGAAAACTATGCAATTCATTTTGTTTTGCGAAAGCAAGACCAGTATTCACATAATGCAAAATTTGTTATATAAATTGACCATAAGCCACTATAGTATTTATTTGAATCACGGAAGCAGAAGAAGAAAATATAGCTTTGGGGACTGGGAATATCTGCCAAATTCAGTATAGTGACTTAGTGTCCCGTGTCCTACCAGACAGAACATCGCTTTCTAAAGGAGATGAAGGGGTGCACCGACGAGAACTGATAGTCTGGACTCAAACTGTGATGATTCAAACAGATTGATTTCTAGGACACTGTGTGCCAGCTGTACATGGCACGATGATGCTGAACACATCAAACATGATCCAAAGGTTCCAGGTTTTGCTATGGTGGGTGAACAGGCCAAGGGTGAGGAGATACGGACAATCAAGGAACAAATTAGCAAAATACTAGAAGACCATTCAAGTCTACAGAGGTATATAGTTATGGACCACCTCTTCTACTATAGGTAGATGAAGAACCTGTCACCAGACTATATGTTCCTTCTCACCTCAAGAGCCAAGTGATTCAACAGTATCATCAGAAAACAGACACGTGGGCATAGACAAAACATTGACACCATGAAGTTAAAATATCATTGGCCAAACATGTACAAAAAGACGAACTAGTAGACAATATCGAAAGGAGAGATATGATTCTGAAGACGAGGACGATGTCCCATTAGCCGAACTAGCACAAAGGATCAGAGATAATAATGAATCTCTGACATGGCTACTGGCGAACAGACAGGAGAATCAACCCCTTGTGACAGTGACGGAGACATGTTAGTAGCATGTAGCAGATTAAGAGATCAGCTAAATACGATCACATTGAAAAAGGCGACAAGTTAAAGAAGCTGACAGAAGCTTCTCGAAGCTTAAACAAGTCACAACAATCAGGTCTAAGTGGTTAGTGACGCTCGTCATAGATTCCCACACACCCAATATGTATTGACTGTGCAGAAAGTACTTGATTGCCATCACACCGACAGTCTGACAGGCATGATAAGCATGTTTTCTAAACTACATGACGAAGCAATGGGATTACAGTCAAAAATTCAAGAGGTCAATGTAAACTTCGTAGAATTCGGCAGACTGTACACGAGACAGAAGCGATCATTATTATCGTTTGTCGGGAAGACACTGAGTTTTTTGTTTGGCGTAGTATCTGATGCAGATTTAACTACGATCAGACAAAATATTAAGAATCGGATTAGCTCACAAAGTTTCGGAAGAATTATCGATTATATATACATTCAGAGTACAAATTTCAACAAACAGACATGCCACTAAGAAAGTCATTATGGGCATAATTGAGGGAGTCATTTGTAATGTTACAATAGAAGTGGATCAGCGAATCTAGAGATTGGAATGGGCAACAAAAACGTATTTTCTTCGGTTACCCAAATTTGTAAAAGCTGAACGTACTAAATATGCATTATTAAAGACTTCTGAAGTCAACAATTGCACCCAACCATCAACAGGTTAATGCCATATCCAAAGTCCCATATACCCAATCAACTTGAGTCAGCTTTGCATAGTGGCTCTGGTTTTTTTTTTAAACTAAAGATAAGGTCGAGCAGACATGTCGAACAGGAGTAATAAATGTTAAATGCCATGTGGCCGGCTGACTTTGTGTGCTGGCGATTAGATACCTGACTCTGGGGGTGTGGGTTCGTATCCCGGATAGGACTCAACCCCACTAAAGTACTAGAATCTGTACTTTAATAAGAATGTGTAATCCCAAATATAACATATGTTACATTTAACCACTTTCTAAAAAATGGCATTGTGTATGTCATAGCTTTCGGCCGTGGGAGCCGCGCCAATTAACACTTATCAGAGGGGTACACAAAGTCCGCAGTCCAGAATTACATGTGTTATCACACTTGGTTAAAATCTATGCGTTTCGTTTTTTGGACAATATATATGCGTGGGCCTGTTGCCATTATTCACTAGGCTTGATGTCTGTGGACAGTTATTGAGACATTCATCAAACATAACGTTGATCAATGACCCTGTTAGTTATGACTGTAATGTGTGTATGGAATAACTGCTGACTCGATGGATTCTCCTAGACGTTCACTTATGTGTTATTATGTTTTACAGATTAAAGATAATATGCAGAAGCGAGGGTTCGGGTGATCCTGGCACAGTCAGGCTGGTAAGGCTCATCATCAGCTCAGGGCCCTTGCCCCCTCTACACGCAGCCCATACAGCGAATGGGACTTCTCCCAGGAAACGCTGCCTAGTCGTACCCACCAAGAACTTTCCGGAGGATATGTAGAATCACCGACACTGCAGCCTTCTGCATTACCCAGAGTGTCAGAAGGGCTGTGCTCCCGGTGGAGAACCCGGGCACTCTCCTGATCTGCGCCAAGAGATCAGGAGGTACCAAACCAAGGGCACCGAGAACAATGGGGAGCCTGGCGACAGTGTACTTGGGATGCAAGCGAGACATTTCAAAGGCGAGGTCCGCATATTTGTCATGCTTTTCCTGAATCTTGCCAATCACACTGCTGTCAAAAGGGACAAAAAATTCAATGATATAAATATATTCATTGGCTTATCAAAAAGGACAAGATCAGGTTTGTTAGCTGGAATTCTTCTGAGGCTGTATATAGGCCTATTCCAGAGAAGTTTGAAAGCATCATTTTCCATGACCCCCTGACATGTTCAGGGTCGTACCATGGATGGACCTCGGAGTCAAAGCCATAGGCATGTCGGAGACGATAGTAAAAGCAACGAGCCATGCCATCATGCCGTTTAAGATATGCTGTTTGTGCCAAGGAAGGGCATCCACTTACAAGGTGTTGGACAGTCTCCGTGAATTCATTCCAAAGTCGACATATCATATTGATATTTTCTTTAAGAATCACATTTAGGCGATTGCGAGTGAGAAGTAGTAGTAGTAGTAGTAGTAGTAGTATGTTTTACAGATTTAAGATAGTATGCAGCAGAGAGGGTTCGGGTGATCCTGGCACAGTCAGGCTGGTAAGGCTCATCATCAGCTCAGGGCCCTTGCCCCCTCTACACGCAGCCCAGACAGCGAATGGGACTTCTCCCAGGTAACGCTGCCTAGTCGAACCCACCAAGAACTTTCCGGAAGATATGTAGAATCACCGACACTGCAGCCTTCTGCATTACCCAGAGTGTCAGAAGGGCTGTGCTCCCGGTGGAGAACCCGGGCACTCTCCTGATCTGCGCCAAGAGATCAGGAGGTACCAAACCAAGGGCACCGAGAACAATGGGGAGCCTGGCGACAGTGTACTTGGGATGCAAGCGAGACATTTCAAAGGCGAGGTCCGCATATTTGTCATGCTTTTCCTGAATCTTGCCAATCACATTGCTGTCAAAAGGGACAAAAAATTCAATGATATAAATATATTCATTGGCTTATCAAAAAGGACAAGATCAGGTTTGTTAGCTGGAATTCTTCTGAGGCTGTATATAGGCCTATTCCAGAGAAGTTTGAAAGCATCATTTTCCATGACCCCCTGACATGTTCAGGGTCGTACCATGGATGGACCTCGGAGTCAAAGCCATAGGCATGTCGGAGACGATAGTAAAAGCAACGAGCCATGCCATCATGCCGTTTAAGATATGCTGTTTGTGCCAAGGAAGGGCATCCACTTACAAGGTGTTGGACAGTCTCCGTGAATTCATTCCAAAGTCGACATATCATATTGATATTTAATTTAAGAATCACATTTAGGCGATTGCGAGTGAGAAGTAGTAGTAGTAGTAGTAGTAGTAGTAGTATGTTTTACAGATTTAAGATAGTATGCAGCAGAGAGGGTTCGGGTGATCCTGGCACAGTCAGGCTGGTAAGGCTCATCATCAGCTCAGGGCCCTTGCCCCCTCTACACGCAGCCCAGACAGCGAATGGGACTTCTCCCAGGTAACGCTGCCTAGTCGAACCCACCAAGAACTTTCCGGAGAATATGAAGGCTCCCCAACACTGCAGCCTTCTGCATTACCCAGAGTGTCAGAAGGGCTGTGCTCCCGGTGGAGAACCCGGGCACTCTCCTGATCTGCGCCAAGAGATCAGGAGGTACCAAACCAAGGGCACCGAGAACAATGGGGCGCCTGGCGGCAGTGTACTTGGGATGCAAGCGAGACATTTCAAAGGCGAGGTCCGCATACTTTTCATGCTTTTCCTGAATCTTGCCAATCACATTGCTGTCAAAAGGGACAAAAAATTCAATGATATAAATATATTCATTGGCTTATCAAAAAGGACAAGATCAGGTTTGTTAGCTGGAATTCTTCTGAGGCTGTATATAGGCCTATTCCAGAGAAGTTTGAAAGCATCATTTTCCATGACCCCCTGACATGTTCAGGGTCGTACCATGGATGGACCTCGGAGTCAAAGCCATAGGCATGTCGGAGACGATAGTAAAAGCAACGAGCCATGCCATCATGCCGTTTAAGATATGCTGTTTGTGCCAAGGAAGGGCATCCACTTACAAGGTGTTGGACAGTCTCCGTGAATTCATTCCAAAGTCGACATATCATATTGATATTTTCTTTAAGAATCACATTTAGGCGATTGCGAGTGAGAAGTAGTAGTAGTAGTAGTAGTAGTAGTAGTAGTATGTTTTACAGATTTAAGATAGTATGCAGCAGAGAGGGTTCGGGTGATCCTGGCACAGTCAGGCTGGTAAGGCTCATCATCAGCTCAGGGCCCTTGCCCCCTCTACACGCAGCCCAGACAGCGAATGGGACTTCTCCCAGGTAACGCTGCCTAGTCGAACCCACCAAGAACTTTCCGGAGAATATGAAGGCTCCCCAACACTGCAGCCTTCTGCATTACCCAGAGTGTCAGAAGGGCTGTGCTCCCGGTGGAGAACCCGGGCACTCTCCTGATCTGCGCCAAGAGATCAGGAGGTACCAAACCAAGGGCACCGAGAACAATGGGGCGCCTGGCGGCAGTGTACTTGGGATGCAAGCGAGACATTTCAAAGGCGAGGTCCGCATACTTTTCATGCTTTTCCTGAATCTTGCCAATCACATTGCTGTCAAAAGGGACAGAAAATTCAATGATATAAATAAATTCATTGGCTTTATCAAAAAGGACAAGATCAGGTTTGTTAGCTGGAATTCTTCTGAGGCTGTATATGGGCCTATTCCAGAGAAGTTTGAAAGCATCATTTTCCATGACCCCCTGACATGTTCAGGGTCGTACCATGGATGGACCTCGGAGTCAAAGCCATAGGCATGTCGGAGACGGTAGGACAAGCAACGAGCTATGCCATCATGTCGTTTAAGATATGCTGTTTGTGCCAAGGAAGGGCATCCACTTACAAGGTGTTGGACGGTCTCCATGAATTCATTGCAAAGTCGACATATCATATTGATATTTTCTTTAAGAATCACATTTAGGCGATTGCGAGTGGGAAGTGACTGGTCATGAGCAGAAAAAAGAAAGCCCTCAGTTTCACATTTAAGACCAGCCGACTTCATCCAGGCGAAGGAGTCGGTGGGATTGCTGTTCTGTTCCACACACTGCATGTACACACGATGCAATGGCTTCTCAGAAAGCTTCTCCACAAAAGACCGACTCTGAGCAGACTTGGTGAAGGACTTCACCTGGTTTACTCACATCGCTGTACCGTCCAGCAGTACATCGCCATCAACAAAATCAACCTCAAATCTCAGATTCTGTCCAACAACCTTTGCACGCTTAAAATAGCTGTGGAATTCCTTGCTTTCATCATGAGTCTTCACATGCATCACTAGAGGATCATCCGATAAATAAATATGTGCAAAAGTACACAATAAAATTCTATCATGAAGAGCCTCCACATTAATCAAACCCCGACCTCCAGAATTGATTGGCATGTATAAACGGTTAAGAGAGGAACGAGGGTGGTGGGCTCTGTTATCAGACATGATCCTTCTGGTCAGACGGTCAAGACTCTGGATGTCTTGTTTTGTCCAATCAACTACTCCAAAGGAATAGGAAAGGACTGGCACAGCATAAGTATTGGTGGCTTTGACTTTGTTTCGAGCAGTTAGCTCTGAGCTCCAGATTTTCTTTAAACGAGATTTGTACTCGGCCGAAGTTTGTCTTGAATTTGGGCATTCTGGAGCTTGTCTCGAACTCGCATTCCAAGATAGGTGTAGGCCTGATCTTCCACAAGATGCTCAATAACTCCTCCCCCTTGTAACTTGACTGATCCATCATTAACTACCTTGCCACGTTTCAAATGAAGAGTATTACATTTGTCGAGTCCAAATGTCATGCCAATATCATTAGAAAAGGACTCGACAAGGAGAACCTGCTCTTTCAAATTGGAATCTCCTTTGGCAAGGAGCTCGATGTCATCCATGTAAAGGAGATGAGTAAGAGGTGTTGGGGATCTGTGCTGAGGAGGTCCGGGATGGTAACCCTCCTCTTTATTGAGCAGAAAGCTCAAAGGATTTAAAGACAGACAAAAAAGCAAAGGACTAAAAGAATCCCCCTGAAATATTCCCCTTCTGATTGGAATAGATTCCGAAGTCTGCACCTGCCCTTGCGAGTACATCTCAAGTTGAGTCGACCAGCAACTCATTAAAGACTTGAGTAAATCAAGTAGTCGCTCAGGGAGGTTTTATTATTATTATTATTATTATTATTATAATTAATATGTTTTACAGATTAAAGATAGTATGCAGCAGAGTGGGTTCGGGTGATCCTGGCACAGTCAGGCTGGTAAGGCTCATCACCAGCTCAGGGCCCTTGCCCCCTCTACACGCAGCCCAGACAGCGAATGGAACTTCTCCCAGGAAACGCTCCCTAGTCGTACCCACCAAGAACTTTCCGGAGAATATGAAGGCTCCCCAACACTGCAGCCTTCTGCATTACCCAGAGTATCAGAAGGGCTGTACTTCCGGTGGAGAACCCGGGCACTCTCCTGATCTGCGCCGAGAGATCAGGAGGTACCAAACCAAGGGCACCGAGAACAATGGGGAGCCTGGCGGCAGTGTACTTGGGATGCAAGCGAGACATTTCAAAGGCGAGGTCAGCATATGTATCATGCTTTTCCTGAATCTTGCCAATCACATTGCTGTCAAAAGGGACAGAAAATTCAATGATATAAATAAATTCATTGGCTTTATCAAAAAGGACAAGATCAGGTTTGTATTATTATTATTATTATTATTATTATGTTGTTGTTGTTGTTGTTGTATCTACTTCTCTTGAAATATAAGGAACCTATGTTATGATAAACCATGTAAATGGAGTACTTGCAACAAATGTAGCGACAAATTTTCTGATGAGGAAAGGGCGAATGTAACACTGTTTGACATGCACACATATGCTATGTCAGACATATGCCACGCTGGTCAAAATATTATGACCAGCTAAGCAGACTATGTCCGTTGGGACTGTCGACCAACGCTCATCGTTAGTCGTTCATATGCCTTTAAAACCAGGCAGGACTGGCAAACAGGGGAGAGTCGGCAGACAGCGAGAAAAGCGCGGAAAGATCAGAAGAAAGGCAAGGGACATTAAGCGACGAACTGACCAGCCTGGTAGCCTCTGTTGGACTCTGTAAGATGTGTGCAAACTGTTCGCCCTGCTTCACATGTTGTACTGTGAGAAATAAAACACTCATTCTGTGTACAACACTACAACTCGTGTTGTTCAAGAGCTCCGGAGGTGTTACACAGTCTACATACATCCATCCCTAAAGACAAGGTGGGTACATGCACAATCCCATGTTCCAGATGCCCAAAAACATTCAGAGCTAAGGTCAACATTCATTCGTTGAAACAATGTGTCGCAGAGAGGAGAAATAAGCTTTGTTCTTATTTACTATATACGTTTACAAAAACTAACTCTATGCTTTCAGATTATTGATTTAACTTAGTCAGTGCTCCAGGCAGTCTTGTAGGCGTTTACAATCTATTCCGATATGTCAGCAATATCTGCAACCTGTATATATTCTTTCAGAGGTAATTGCGAAAGTGAATGAAGCCAGTATATGAAGCTACATTTTAAACCTGTCTCAGCAGCAATATAATACACACCACTGGGCTACCCATCAATACGCACCCACACCTTCCCCCAAGTGACAACCCCGTCGTCAGCTGAGGCAGCGGCATTTTTAGGAATCAGAAACAATCCGATTTCTTTGAATTATGGCATGGCATTAAACCAACCATCGGTTACACCTAGTTGGTCTGTCAGTCCAGAAATGAAGAGGTTATTTTAAGACGATATATTCATGATTTTTTGTTGAAAGGTGAGGATCCTGCATTCTGTATTCCTTGTGATGAAAGAATCACGTTTAAACATGTCCTGTTTGACTGTTTTGATTGTTTCCCTCACAAGGGATCAATATTTTAAATCTTTATCCATGAAGGACCTTCTTAATAAATCTCGGTTTTCATTTAAATATTGCATTTGTAAAAGAAATGGAATTGATTCAAATGTTTTTATAGTATGTTTTGTAAATAGTCATGTGTTCTTTTATTAGATAGATTTGCAACGGAGATTGTTAGTGGCTGTATTTTTAAATGGGGTTAAAGTATGGTACAATTATTGTCTTCCTCAGAAGTCCAAACACATTCAATTAAATTTTGATCTACCAAGCTTTTTAATCGTAGTATTATTGTTATATTATTGTTCATTTTAATTTATGGCTTAATCTGAACACAATTGCCAATGGCTGAAGGGATGATGTAACTCCAGCTTGGGCCCATGCAGGTAGCAAATGTACTGAGAGTCCCCATGGTCCCTAGTATGGTGATCTGCCTTTAGTTGTTAGCGATGTATAGTCTGTTTGTATATTGTATTGTTCTCTTTAATGACATGGTTTTATGATAACATGCTAGTTTTACCTTAATATATGTGATACTCTGGTATTTTTACTGTTCATGGACAACAGATTGTTAATTTCTAATTCTATCGATCTCTGATATAATGATTAACTGCTCTCGTCAAGATGTGGCTGAAATATTGCTGATGTTAGTCACACCGGGGATTTGTCTAAAATATCTGTTCGTAAATGTTCCACTCATAATGATGCATTCATTCCTCTCTCTTGAGGGGATCGTACCTTCACAAGACCCTAACACTGCCGATGCACTGTCTATACCTTGAAAATTCATTTAAACTTTTCTGGGCCTTACCCATTCTACAGATGTTTCAAAAAAGGGTTTATTTTGTATTAGTATGATCTGAAAAAGGTATAAACAATTTTATGGATGAAAATGTCAAACCAAATACGTTTATATAAAGAGCAACGATGCCACCAGAATGCAGAGGTTGTTCGAGACTTCATACAGTATTTGGTGTCGAAGACATGATTCTCTCCTATTGCAGCCTGCGATGCTGAAGCTGAGCTGATGATGTTAAGATTCCTAGTACTTCTCTCTGTGACTTGTTTCACTAGTTTGCCGACTTGACAAATATACTAACGGAAAAAGTAACTGTGCATAACATAAAATTGCATAAAATAAAAGTTATTTGAAAAGTTATAAAAATAACCCAAAATAAACATGTAGCAAAGCACTTTGCACGGAATTTGATGTCACGTATCGCGCGTGCTCAATGAACTTACTCACTTTTTGTATGCTTTTTGACACCTGAAGTTAACACACCTGATATTGAAATTTTAAGAAGGATTGATTATTCTCTAACCTTTGAATTTTGTGGAATTTTTGTGGAAGACACGTTAATTTCAACCTTAACTGCGGGTACGTCATGCAACGGCTGACAGAAAATCGGCGTCTCCGCGCCGTGGGTATGCTGGAGGCTGGAATGGCCCAAAATGAAGTGGCCAGATATTTTCGTGTCCATCGAAACACGATCTCATCTCTGTGGAGACGTTTTCAACATTATGGCAACACGAAATATTTGCCTCGGCAAGACAACCACATTCGGCTGACCAATCTAAGGAATCGATTCCAGACTGCCAGTATGACTGCTCGGACGACTTGTCATTGTCAATGGCAATCTGACTGCCACACAGATGAGATTATTGGGCCTCATGTGCAGCCGTTCATTCAAGGACGTAACTTCACGCTTCTGCAAGATAATGCCCGTCCACATGTCCTTTGTGTTGTGACAGATTTCCTGAGACAGAAGAACATTCCTGTACTCCCCTTGCCAGCTGTTTCTCCGAACCCGTTCCCTATTGAGCATGTTTAGGATGAAATGGAATGACGTTTACGTCAAACCCAGAATCAGCCATTGACTATTCTGAATTGGAACAAGCGTTGGTTCAGACATGGAACATCACTCACTCCCCAAGTTTTCTTCAATCGGTTAGTGTCGTCTATGCGTCGTCATTGTCAAACCTGCATTAACTCCAATGGTGGACACACACGATGCTGAATTTGTGAACTGACTTTCTACACCACATCTCTTCAAGGGCGTGTCACGATGCCTAGTGTCATAACACACAGACTTCGATCTTATCATGTCAACAGTTAGACAGTGATTAAGGAAAACACCACGAATCATGTTATTATCTTTCTGCATTAAAATATGGCATAACATCAGCTAATGCACAGTCACTTTATTCCGGTAGTATAGATATATTTTCACTGTCTGCCTGAACGTCCCATGGGCCTTAGTATGGTGATCTACCTTCAGTTGTTGGCGATCTATAGCCCATTTTTACATTGTATTGTCTTCTTTAATTGGAATATTTTAGCTTTGTTCGCTAGTTTTATATTGATATCTGTGATTATCTAGTATTTTTACTGTCCTTCGTCGGCAGGTTTTTATAATATCTATATCTATTATATTTCAATGTCAAATGTTCTCGTCAGGATATGGCTGAAATATTGCTGATGTGACGTTAACTAATAACTCACTCACTCACTGGCTGAACGTTCTCGGAAAATGAAGGAAACGTTATTGATGATTAACATACACACCAAACTATATATACACCATTTTTGTACATTGAGAAAGCTCGGACGTCCATGATTGGTAATGCAAAACAAACACAAGGGTGCCCACGCCCCACTGGGTAATCTGTTTTAAAATTTAAACCATTTAATATTAGTTATTAGTTCAAATATATTTCAGTTATATTGATCATAGACAGTTAATATATATGATAATGTATTTAAATATAAATGCCAATGACGGGTTTATCTAGACATATATTTTGTTTGTGAGCAGCATTTCTACTTGAAACACATGCATAGTAAATCAATACCATCACGTGATGTTCTGTAAATGATATCGTGTAGATGCATCTTCTACCCATTGCGTAAGTCAGCTCGATGAATTTTCAAATAGTTTTGTTATTGAACAACACGCCCTATGCAACAATTCTGTTGCTACCAACATACAATAGACCCGTGAAGGCCCGGGTTAGAATATTGATCTTCAGTAACCCATGCTTGTCGTAAGGGGCGACTAAGGGGATCGGGTGGTCATACTCGCTGACTTGGTTGACACATGTCATCGGTTCCCAATTGCACAGATCGATGCTCATGCTGTTGATCACTGGATTGTCTGGTCCACACTCGATTATTTACAGACCGCCGCCATACAGCTGGAATATTGCTCAGTGCGGCGTAAAACTAAACTCACTCACTCACTCACCAACATACAATAATATCATTGTCAAATATACCAGTCACGAATTAAACGTATATATCAACCACCATATGATTATACAGCCTCACGTTGGTTCTTCCTTGACCTTTGATGTCTGACTTACATGCATATGTTTTTTTCAACTCACTTTCGCTTCAGCAAATTTGGGCAAAAGTTGTGTGCACGTTGTCCTTGACTGCCCAATGTCGCATCCAGTTTGGAGACAACTTTGAAGAGTGGACATTGTGTTGCTGCTCCGGGTAGTTTCTATTTTTACCCCTTGGATCAGTTGTAGTGAATGATACTAACCAATAATAGGATCGGACGGAGTTAAATGTACATTTTTCAGTATCCCCAACATCGCAATTTTCAGTATCTCACATAAATGAAGTCTTTGTCATGTTGACTGTTTATTCAGGTATATTGTGCCCACCTTTTGATACACCATGTTGCTACATGAGAGGATGCCGGGTGATAATTATAAATAGTGAACTTCCAAACGATGTACAATTAAGAAATAAAGTGTTTTGATCATATGAAAGCAAGCATTTAAAACAAGAATCAGATACACTCGACGTGCTTGAATACCGTGTTCTCTCAGTCGCCGGTGCACTGTATGTCGACTGATACGGTGTCCCAGTGCCTTCGCTGCCGTAACAAAACGATATCTCAGATGAAGTGTACGCATGTGGCGCATCACCGGGCGTTGTCACATGTGTTCGACCACTCCTAGGCCTGTCCGGCGTATTGTCTCTTTGTCTTAGTCGTTGCATGGATTCAGTCTGATGACGGTTGCTCGGTTGCAGCCAAAGGTTCTGGCAATGACGGTGTGGTTGGCTCCTTGTAGGGCCATTCCTACAGCTCTCTCTCTTTCGATTTGCCTCAAACGTTGGATATGTTTGTGTTCATTTTACTGCTGTGTTGCTCACGTGTCGCGTAGGCTGTTTTATACCATCAGTATGCACGTGCATTTCGTGCTACATCAGAAAGAGTCGTTTTGGATTTTTTTGCAGCGTTTAGGCGATTCGCCGTTTGTTCCCGGAAAGGATGGGTCTTTATCACTTCATTTTATTTTTGTGAATTTTATGTACTAATATTTTGCGGTGTTAGTTTCCTTTGAACACTAGTTTAGAAATAATAGGCATTGTCATAAAAGTTGCCAATAAAGTTATTGATTCAAAGGGATCATAATAAATTAAAACTCATTTTTGGGTTTGGTCAACGATCTAATATGAAAATATACTGAAAGGCAAGCAATATTAATACTTATACCTTTCTGTGACAACACTCAAACTGTGGACATTCGCAGATGTCATGGGACCACATAACTGTTTTAATGAAAATATTACAGTAACTTAAGAAGTAGTCAACATATCTCGTGGATTCTTGTGCGTTATCTCAATACTTACTCGCATCCCCAGGGTCCACTGGACGCCGGCGGGATTGTGGAAGTTTGGGACCGGGCATCACGGTTGAACTTCAGGTGACATTAGTGTTATACGTTAGATAGCTTTACAGACGAGAACTAAACTGTATGTTTCCGTCTAACCGATCGCGATTAGTTTACAGTCGTTAAGTTAGTATGAAATAAATAGTGAAACACATGTCAATTTTTGTTTGACAACGAAGCCTTGACCATGTCCCAACAGTGCGCCATACCGTGTCGAATCTCTTCTTCGGACGAATCCTGGCGGGGTTTGGGTATCTGTATATGCCATCATCGCTCCAGCGCATATCATCCACCAAGTCACTCAAGGAAACCTGGAGGTGGGTATAGGTAGCACTGAACCATTCCTCTACTGAGGAATAAGAGACTTGGTACGTGAACTCGTATATTCCTTACTCTTTTTTCAATCTGGAAGCTCAGTAACTGCAAGTAACCTATATCCACTGACGGGTTGTATTTAAGTAAAAACTCCCAATACTAATGCAGTGTGTCATGGCTTTTTTTGTCTTTGTCTGTGTGCAACTGTAAGTTCGAGGTATGCTTAATTGTAAGATTAATAACATAGCCGGATATAACACTAGTTGTACACGAACATAACCGGATATAGCACTAGTTGTACACGAACATAACCGGATATAGCACTAGTTGTACACGAACATAACCGGATATAGCTCTAGTTGTACACGAACATAACCGGATATAGCTCTAGTTGTACACAGATGCCTGTGGATAAACCAGTAATTGTACACATATCACCGGGTATGGCACTAGTTGTACACATATCACTGGGTATGGCACTAGTTGTACACAATTTGAAACATAACCGGATATAGCTCTAGTTGTACACAGATGCATGTGGATAAACCAGTAGTTGTACACATATCACCGGGTATGACACTAGTTGTACACATATCACTGGGTATGGCACTAGTTGTACACATATCACCGGGTATGGCACTAGTTGTACACATATCACCGGGTATGGCACTAGTTGTACACATATCACCGGGTACGGCACTAGTTGTACACAATTTGAAATATAACCGGATATAGCTCTAGTTGTACACAGATGTCTGTGGATAAACCAGTAGGTGTACACATATCACCGGGTATGGCACTAGTTGTACACAATTTGAAACATAACCGGATATAGCTCTAGTTGTACACAGATGTCTGTGGATAAACCATTAGGTGTACACATATCACTGGTTATGGCACTAGTTGTACACATATCACCGGGTATGGCACTAGTTGTACACATATCACCGGGTATGGCACTAGTTGTACACATATCACTGGGTATGGCACTAGTTGTACACATATCACTGGGTATGGCACTAGTTGTACACATATCACCGGGTATGGCACTAGTTGTACACATATCACTGGGTATGGCACTAGTTGTACACATATCACTGGGTATGGCACTAGCGGTACACATATCACCGGGTATGGCACTAGTTGTACACATATCACCGGGTATGGCACTAGTTGTACACATATCACTGGGTTTGGCACTAGCGGTACACATATCACTGGGTGTGGCACTAGTTGTACACATATCACTGGGTATGGCACTAGCGGTACACATATCACCGGGTATGGCACTAGTTGTACACAGATGCCAGGGGGATAAAGCACTAGCGGTACACAGATGTTTCTGGATAAAGCAGTAGTTTTACACATATCACCGGATAAAGCACAAGTCGTACACAGATGTATGTTGATATAACACTAGTTGTTCACCAATATCACTGGATTTAGCACTAGCGATACACAGAAGTTAGCATATATGTCAGTGGATACAACAAACGTTACAGAAGTTAAAGCAATAATGTTTACATTCAGGGCTCTACTAGTTGTACACAGATGTATGTGTATATATCTTTAGTTGTACACAGATGTATGTGGATATAGCAGTAGTTGCACACAGCTGTCAGTGGATATAGCTCTAGTTGTACACAGATGTATGTTGGTATAGCAGTAGTTGTACACAGCTGTCAGTGGATATAGCAGTTGTTGTATACAGATGTCAGTGGATAAAGCACAAGCTGTACACAGATGTCAGAGGATAAAGCAGTAGCTATGCACAGATATCACTGGATTTAGCACTAGCGATACACAGAAGTTAGCATATATTTCAGTTGATACAACAAACGTTACAGAAGTTTAAGCAGCAATGTTTACATTCAGGGCTCTACTTGTCACCATCCCTGCTTTCCCAATCCTCCTGCTGATTGGTCTGTCTCAGGGGATTGTCGCATTCGGGTACTATTACCATATACGGTGTGACCCAGTGTAGTCCAAGCAAATAAACTCTCTCAATCTGTCATTATTCAACTTACAGTTACCTTTTCGAGAGAACATTAATTACTTGATTATATATATCAGGATTTCCCTTGATACTGATAATAAACATATCTGTAAATTACTCAATTTCAAATTCTGACCTTTTTCGTCATGGACCTGTTCCATAATATACCCGGAATGTCAGGATTTTTCCTAGCTGCCCTTTCCAGTGCTTCACTCAGGTAAACACGTCAGTTTACACATGTTTCTATTTTGTTTCTAATAGTATGCATCTCACATTCAATTGTTTCATTCGACAGGGTCGACATGTGACAGGGTAGGGAAGTAACGCCGATGGCAAAGGTTGGATTGCTCACATTTGTCCAGTATGCATAAAACCTGTTGTGCCAGAGTGTTTCATAAATCCTTATTAGTCACATCCTTACTCAAACACTATGTGCATGAGCGGACTTCCTGTTTTCGTGGTATTTAAAACTTCAAGTCTAGTTGCAACGTGCTCAAATACAAGTGTGATGTATTCCGATTGTTAGGGGCTCGTTGATGTTGCAGTGCCATATCATCCTGTCTGTCAGCTGTAGCCCACATAACATGGTATGACATCGTCAAACCCTGCAGGCCAAATATGTCAGACTTCAAAGGTGTACTAGTTGCCGAAGTAACAGGTAATATTGTTCTCTGTCGATTTCAAAATAGAAACCCTACTTATAGTATATATGATAAAAAGAATAAATGAACATAACCTGTATTAAATATGTTTCATATCCAGTGGTGATAGCTGGTGTCCTCAGTTGTGTGTTGGCCGTTATCGTGTCTTCAGCTGGATCGAAATCCCTGCACCAGGTTGGTACACTGTCCACCTTAATCAACCTCAATGGAGAATGATTCCTCATGATAATACTTAGATCACTAGAACAGATTCTATTTATCCGCGAGGTCTACAGTCATTACCAACTGAGCTAACTACTTCATCTAAACTGAGATTTAGTCTTAGGACCAACATGAAACCACTGGGTTCGATCCCCAACGTGTGCACAATGGGAAGGAAACTATTCATTGCTTTCCTTGCCTCTGTTTGCGCTTCGAAATTTCGATATTTTAGATGTTAGTTCCCCTTCTCATGTTACCCAAGGATGCCAGTTGAGTAATTTGGCTCATGTCCATATTCGTATTAGATCGTGTACATTCTACTGTCCACTGCTAGAATTCTTTTGAATGCATTGTTTTACCTTGGAGCTCTGTTTCCATTTGCCAATGCCAAGGTAAAAACAAACACCTTGATTTGCTCTAAAACATTTAGAAAGTAAGTAGACACTAGAGAAGATGTTACGTAGGCATCCCTTAATGTATATCGTCAAGCTGCAAATAAAGGTACAAGCAATGGCCTCAGTGGCTTAGTGGACAGATCTTCCTGGGTAGCGGAGGTCGGGTGTCGATTCCTGGTTGCGTCATACCAAAAGACGTCAAATAGGCTGTACTTGTTCCAGACCTAGACTCGCACACAGACACGCACGCACGCACCCAAGTACGCACGCACGCACACACGCACGCACGCACACACACAAATATTTAATAAAACGGTAATAATGTCAACATTCCTATTTCATTTACAATGACTGTGTTTTGGAGGGGTTGTCGTACGTCACAAGTTATGGCACAAAGTATAATTTCATCACAAGAATGTCCCTACTGTCCGTTGCTAGAAGTCCTTTGGATGCATTGTTCTACCTTGGAGCTGTGTTTCCGTTTGTAAACGCGAAGGTAAATAACGATAATACTCGTTAAACTCTATAAAGGACAAATTGAAAGTAGAGTGTAGAAAATACTTTGCTATGTAAGCATTGCTACATGTTTGTCTTTGTTGAGGTTTAGCAACCGCCTACACAACTGCAACAGTCTTGAACTATTTGAGAGGCATTCTAGAAGTTGAAAGCGATAGGAATAACAAGTGTTTATGGATGATCAACTTCTTTATTGTACAATAGCAACGTTTCCTTGAATGACCAGGGCGCCATCACAGGTCTCCTGGCAGGGGTCAGCTTCATGCTGTGGTTGTCCTTAGGGTCCATGTTCTCCTCTGCTGGGTCAGCCAGCACCTACCTTCCTTCAGCCCCCACAGGCAACTGCCCAGGCTTCAACGTGACAACATCATCCTTCGTCAATAGCACCCCCACCATACTCCTGGAACAGGAAGAGGTCGTCAAGAACAGGTACATTCAATTGCAGCATGATAGGATCACCGGTTCTGATGAGAATTCACTGCCGCACTGTTGTGTATTTCAGTTGAAGAATCCTGCATATTTTAAAAACATTTAGTAACCTTCCAGATATATATAGCACATTGTTGTTATATACATACCAGGTACTATATGAAAACGTGTTTGGGACACGTTAAAGGGATTTTACATCCCGGTGAATCTGTTGCGTAAGTGTCATTGCGCATTAATGCTTTTTGTTTAAGAATGTTTCTTTTCCGCAATCCAAAATTTGAAAATGAACGTGTTATTTGGCTTGTCTAAATGGAAACCACACTATCCATATATTTAGTTTCCATAATCTGCTAGCTAATCTGGCGAGTTCAGATATCACGAAATCTGGAGATTGTATCCATTGTGTAAAGATGTCATTGCTTTCCAGATGGTGTAGTTACATTGTCGAATGACGTCACGTCTGTCTCATAACAGTGAGAGTTCATTCACATGTACCAGAATGGAGGCAATATTGACAAACTGTATGGATACCAACTTCTTTTGTTTCGGGTGTGCGACGTTTCGATATAGATTCTTGTACAGTTACCTAGCAGGTTTTCCTGTATTGTACTCAATATTGTACTTCCTAACTTCTAAAAAGCTACTCAAAGAAGAATGGAAGACATTTGCCAAAACCAGGAACCAAACAGGAAATGTACCACCAAACCCGTCTCAAAAATGAACCGCATGTGGCTAGCATCTCGGACTGTTGTGACTTTGGGGAGACCTGGTCGACGTGCATATTCCACGGACCCATTGGCTTGAAATCTCTGCCACAGTATACCAATAGCACTCTGACTCACATTAAAGCGGACAGCAACCTGCTGTTGAGTTTGACAGGTTTCCAAAAGGCGTATAGCTTGACCCCTTTCAGCAAGTGTCAAAAAACCTCACATTTTAAGCTGAACAGTGAACGATAGTGAAAAAGCATCAATGCATGTGTATTGTCCTCCACTTGCCTTGGATAAAGCGACTTGCACGTGCAAATCATTGACCTTAAGTGGCAGGTTGATTTCATATTGACAATCTGAATAAAAAATGTGCCATTTATAACAGAAGATATCGGGCGTTAAAGAACGTAATAATGACATTTCAACGGCCTGATCTGCCTTTCCATACGGTTAAGAAAGTTTGTAAAACATTCACATGTATATATTTCAAACAAAAACGAAGATTTTACAACTTTTAAGAAATAGTGTTACCAAATTGAGCATTCATTAATGGCGCCGAGTATATATTTAGATGGTATTTAGATTCGTGTTGCCGTACCGCGACGTAATATAGACATATAACTTCAGATCTGGCCTGGATACCATGTACAACATTTCCTACACGTTGTTCACTACGATAGCTATTGTAGTTGGTAGGGTCGGGTCGGTTACCAGTCTTCTGACAGGTGAGTCCTGTGTTCTGCATCTTTCAATCGGAATTTTTAAATTCACATTTGTCCTATATGTATTTATTATTGTGCATAACATTTGATACCGGGTACTGTTGCCGTTTAGGTTTTGTTTCTTTATTTATTTAAAGTTTTGGTGGTTTTATTAGGGTGTGTGGTTAGTTTGTGGATTTGATGGGGCTTGTTCTACTTTAGTTTTGGGTGATTTTCTGCGTGGTTGTGATGGTGGTTGAATTCATATTTCTTCTCATCGATTTGGGAAATTCGTGTCAACTCCTACGTTTTACTACAACACCCACACAATATGTTGGAGGGGGCAACAAGACACCAGCTGACCCCGACTGTCTTATCCATCTGAAGGACATCCAGTGTTGGTGTATACCGGACTCACTGAGAGCTACGCCCAGACCTTTCACCACATGCTCAGGGAACTACGAACTGGTAGGTGTTGACGGGCCGATAGTATCAAGTCCATCCGAAACATGTCGATGTCTCTTTTCTCACTTGTTTCCGTAATCCAAGGCTTGATTTGCTATAACGGGAATGTAGACTTAAGGGATGTGTTTTGGAGGTCATACGTTGTAAGTTGGCCATCCTGTCTGGGAAGAAATTGCACTGAAAACAGTTGAACACAAGCTGTATGTGAATACTATACTCATGAAAAATGTTCTACTTCAAGCTGGCTGTGGGTGATGAAAGCACACATCTATACTTTCACTATACTATACTATTTACTTTCAGAGCCCTGTCGAGGATGACGCTGTGGATGGTGAAGACCTTGTGGAGACAGATCCTACACGTCCCATCAGTGCCAATGAAGCTGTACTTGCAGGATCCAGTGTTTTATAACCACTGGACTCAACACCTGCCAATCATACCAGTGCCTTGTTGTTTTTGGGAGTAAAACACGCAATTCACCATTACGTTAAAAGCATTTATCAACTCGTGATGTTGGTGCCTTTCTCTTTGTTTTTATTGAGAATAGCATGAAATATTCGGTAAGATAAATGCGTCATCACATTTGACATTGGGAATTATCAGACCCCTGTTACGTTTTATCCAACGAGCCGGTGCCTGTAATTAGACGTTAAAATTGACGACAGTGTATGGCATGGAGCAACACCGTCTATGCATGGACATGAGATACTGGAGGTGAGTTTTTTGGTGAATTACTTCTCCAACGCCGAGATGCATGACAGCTAGCATGTCTATGGACATCAAAATGCGCGTGTTGTACCAAACTGCGTGCGAAGTGTGATATTGTTAGGAAGCACATCGTACACTGGGACAACGGACTTGATGGTGGTTCAGAGGAATTTTAGCGAACAGGTTATAACACGGCACTGTCTGGTATCGTCAATAGACGTATTCATTCATAGATGGAATACTAAACAGTTGTTACATGAATATCATATCCCTTAGATATTGAGGGTTCTTGGAATTCCATGCATAAATGCCAGAAGTGTGCGTTGCTACAGCAACAGGATTTCAAAGATACACACTTGCGATAGTCCAAATTCTATTTCTGTATTAAAAACGTTTAAATTGTTCTAGACATCCGTCAAGTGAAGGAGACTCTTTATGCGTTTGTCCACCACAATCCTTTGTCTGTTAAATCAAGATACAATAAAACACATGTGTGGTATGCGTTTGTCCACCACAACCCTTTGTTTGTTAAATAAAGATACAATAAAACACATGTGTGGTATGCGTTTGTCCACCAAAACCCTTTGTCTCTTAAACCAAGATACAATAAAACACATGTGTGGTATGCGTTTGTCCACCACAACCCTTTGTCTGTTAAATCAAGATACAATACAACACATGTGTGGTATGCGTTTGTCCACCACAACCCTTTGTCTGTTAAATCAAGATACACTAAGACACATGTGTGGCATGCGTTTGTCCACCACAACCCTTTGTCTGTTAAATCAAGATACAATAAAACACATGTGTGATATGCGTTTGTCCACCACAACCCTTTGTCTGTTAAATCAAGATACAATAAAACACATGTGTGGTATGCCTTTGTCCACCACAACCCTGTGTCTTTTAATTCATGTCCACTGTGAAAATAGATTTTGATCCATAAGGTCGAGAGAAATATAATAAGAATCCTGCCAAATTGGGTCAAACCCATTTTAGTTGCCGAAGATAGGAGGTACTGAATGCTTTCTTGTGAGATATAAATACGACCAAATAACACATTGGACTTTTCTGGTTTATGTAGAGCTTCTGGCCCAGAGATTGAGGTTACTTCAATAATCTAAGGTTTAAGATGAAGTCAGGGATGGACTCCTGGCAGTATCATTGTATTTTATCTCAATAGAATGTAAAATTCATTGCAATCGTGTGTACTCAAATGTTTATATGGTGTGCAAATGTTTAATGTTTGGTGGTGTGCACCCTTTCATTCCCCCTCTGGATTCGTCTATGCAATATGGAAATCCACCTGTTACTTAATGTCAATGATTTGCACGTGCAAGTCACTCAATCCATGTAGGTGGTGGGGTAGCCTAGTCGATAAAGTGTTCTCTCGTCACGCCAAAGACCAGGGTTCGATTCCACAAATGGGGACAATGAGTGAAGCCCATTTCTGGTGTCACCCGCCGTGATCTTGCTGGAATATTGCTAAAAGCGGCGTCAAACCCAACTCACTCTCTCACTCTATCGATGGAAAGTGGAGGACAATATACATAAACTCTGTCAAAAAAGAAACGCAACCCCTGTCCTCAGATATGAAAAATTCGTTTGAATGAAGTTATTGCTTCCAAACTAAATGTTATTCGAATGTATTGAAATTATACACGTAATTAATGAAGATTACCATCCAAACAACTGCATTTGTACGCATAAGTGTATTTTATTGCTTATTCCGTCACAACGCATGAAATGACCCTCATGGTGACTTCGCACAAAAAAAACACATGCAAATCATGAAAATGGCAGTTAATGTAGGGGTGTATAAAAGCCCATGTGCTTTCGTATTATATCATTCATTTGTCGCATGAAAAAGCTGTGTGAAAAATGCCACGATTGAGTGCTGCCGACCGAAATATCGCCATTGGTCGTGTTCAAGCCGGAGAAAGTTTTGGAACTGTTGCACGGCACCTAAAATGTTCACAAAACAACGATATCCCGACTTTGGAGCCGCTACAACAACTTCAATTTGACCAACGATCGCCCGAGAAGTGGAAGGCCAAGAATCACGACCCCTTCAAGATCGGTACATCCGGGTCCATCACCTGCGTAATCGGCATGCCCTACCAACCGTGACTGCCACACAAATACCAGGTTTGAGGAGAGTGTCAGCTCAAACGATTAGGAACCGTCTGAAAGAAGCGGGTTTACGTGCCTGTAGACCAGTTGTTGGACCTGTACTACGCCCCTACATCGACGCCGACGACTCAGGTGGTGCAACAACGTAAGGATATGGACTTTACAAAACTGGAGGCGCATCTGGTTTTCTGATGAATCCCGTTTTCTTTACAACATCACGACGGAAGAAAACGTGTGTATAGGAGACGTCATGAACGTTTTGCGCCCATCTGCGTCCGACAGGGGGACAGATTTGGCGGAGAAAGCGTTATGGTTTGGGGATCCATCTCATACAACCAGAAATCAGACTTGGTGATCGTTGAAGGGAACCTGACAGCCCAACGTTACATCAACCACGTATTACAGCCTCACCTTCTCCCGATTATTGACCAACAGACACAGATTTTTCAACCAGACAACGCCCGGCCTCATACTGCACGTGCAACAATGAACTTTCTGCAGAATTCCAACGTCAATGTCTTGCCATAGCCCTCTAAATCACCAGACCTCAACCCTATTGAACACCTGTGGGATACTCTGGGTCGACGCGTACGTCAACGTCAGCCGCCGCCACAGGAGGAGTGGAGAGCCATTCCCCAGGAAAGAATCCGGCGTCTTATCCGTTCTTGTCCAAGGAGATGCCGTGCAGTGATTGCAGCTCGTGGTGCTCATACGAGATACTGAGAAAGACGCCCCCCTGGTGACAAACTGGTGTCTGTGAGATGACTTTTGAAATGACAATTTTAAACATGCCCATCTTGGTTATTATTCTGCCAAATTTCAGACTTCTGTCTTAAATAATAAAAATGCTGTGTCGTCTTAAAACTTCAGATCAAAATCTCTAAAATACAGGGGTTGCGTTTCTTTTTTGACAGAGTTTACATTGATACTCTTTCACTGTCGTTCACTGTTCAGGTACCTGTTTGAAATCGCAGCTTGAAATGAGACGTTTTTTGACACTTGCTGAAAGGGGCCAGGCTATAGGCCTTTTGGAATCTGGTCAAACTCAGCAGCAGGTTGCTGTCCGCTTGAATGTGAGTCAGAGTGCTATTGGTAGACTGTGGCAGAGATTTCAAGCCAATGGGTCCGTGGAATATGCACGTCGCCCAGGACGTCCCAGATTCACAACAGTCCTAGATGCTAGGCACATGATTAACTCTGCGATACGTAACAGATTCCTTAACGCAGCAGATCTTCAGACAGAACGCTTCAATGTTAACAATGTAAGGATATCCAGGAGCACCGTTCGTCGACGTTTTAGGGCAGCCGGACACCGCTGTAGGCGACCTGCAGTTCGTCCTCCACTAACACCACGTCGCAGGTAGGCGCGTTTTGGATGGAGTAGACGTCATGGCAGCTGGAATCAACGTCAATGGTCTCGTGTGCTCTTCACAGATGAAAGCAGAATGATTCAATTTGTCCTTCCTTGATGGTTGGCAGAGGATTTACCGTCGCAACGGAGAGCGAATCAAAGATGCAACTGTGGCCACGCATAACCGATTTGGGGGTGACTCGGACGTGGTTTGGGCAGTCTGGCTCCTGCAGCAGCGTTATCGGGATTCTGGCTCCTACCATTCCTCTTTACCGCAAGACGACAACGCTAGGCATCATAGTTCCAGGGTTGTCACGGAATTCCTTGAGCAGTTGGGTGTTGAGCGGATGGAGTGGCCAGCATGGCATCAACTCGTGTGTACCCATGTCACCCACCACCAGTGGATCTCCAAGCACTCCGCAGAGCTCTAGTAGAGGAATGGAATGCAATTCCGCAAGCTTTCGTCATGAACTTGATAAGGAGCATGAGAACAAGGTGCACCTGTGTCTTGGGGTACTGGGGGTACACAAGGTATTGAATGATCGCGTCCTTCATGTTTGTCATTTTCATTATGGGGGTTGGTCTATACAACTGATTTGGCTAGTACTGCTTGAACTTTTGGTCTGTATGTCACGATGTGCCACGTTTGTCAACACATTAAACATTATGATGACACTGTTAGTTCTATTATTTCTGAGAAACCTTTCTTTACGTGTGCTATATATAATTTATTAATGACGCCTAGTATATATTTTCATTGCAATGTCTCATTGAGAAGTATCCTTCTAAAGGCGGTGACCGTTTGTATTGTTGGTTTGTTGATTTTAGAAAGGTCTTCGATTCCGTCAATAGGACATTACTTTGGTATTCACGTTTCAGGCAAGTGATAAAATGCAAATTAAATTCAGTTGTAAGGGATATGTATTCTAAAATATTGGTATCAGTTCGACATTCTCATTCGTCAATTTTGGTATTTCGCAATGGTAATTTTCTTCGTCCATGTGAAAAATGGTTTTCCAATGGCATTCAAAATAAAACACCCAGATACTAAAATACCTTGGTATTCTATTTTCTACTCTGTTGTACTGGACAAAGCGAACACATACTCTGGCTGGTAAAGCAAATAAGGCACCTTTTTTCATGTAAATTCATGGTAAATGAAATACATTGTTTATAAATTATTTATTGTAATGTGAAAGCATGTGTGAGGCCTACGCCACGCCAGTTTACAGAAATCTTCCCGAGGGGTTAGACAAGGGTGTATGTTGTCACCAATTTTGTTTTTGATGTATATTGAAGAGTGAGTGAGTGAGTGAGTTTAGTTTTACGCCGCACTGAGCAATATTCCAGCTTTATGGAGGCAGTCTGTAAATAATCGAGTCTGGACCAGACAATCCAGTGATCATCAGCATGAGCATCGATCTGCACAATTGCGAACCGATGACATGTGTCAACCCAGCCAGCGAGCCCGACCACCCGATCCTGCTAGTCGCCTCTTACGACAAGCATGGGTTACTGAAGGTTCATTCTAACCAGGACCTTCACGGGTCTGTATATTAGCTACAACTATTGTTCAAACGGACCACGAGGTATTTTTATAGATAGGGGTATTGAAGAATGTGTCTGCTTTTATTTGCTGATGATGTAATTATGATTGATTATACAGTAATAAACCTCCAGAAAAAATAGATGTTTTAGAGGAATATTGTGAAACGTGGTGTTTAACAGTAAATTTAGATGAAACCAAAATAATTGTTTTAAAAAAGGAGGACTATTGTCAAAAGTGGGTATATGCAGGGAAATCTGAAGAGGTTGTTTCTTATTATAAATACTTGGGTATTATATATTCATGTAGAAACATGTTTACAGTTGCTTGTCAAATTTGGCCAAACAGGCAGAAAAAGCTGTAGTTCCTGTAAAAAGACTGATTTATAGGTATGAACATTTGGATGTTAATACTTGTTTTGATAGGAGAATGCATCTAATTGTAATGTACGGTTTGGACATTTGGGGAAATAAAGAAAGACAAGTTATAGAAATTATCCACACAAACTTTTGTAAATTTATTTTAAGAGTTGGTTACCGCACAAGCAACTTGGCAACTTTGGGCGAATGTGGACGCCATCTCTTTATTCACCAACAGCTAAGAGTTATAAGCTTTTGGTTAAGGATAGTCGCAGGGTTAGAACTAAACCTAAAATTGCGAGATGTTACAAGAAAATGCTGGGGAATAATGATTATATAGCACATTTCAGGGTTAGTAACCTTCAAGTATCACTAGCCCACAAACAAAACAAGTAGTCCATTGATAATGAAATTAACTTTCATTGCTTTATTGATGTATGTAACAAATGATGACACCGAGTTCCCAGACTCTGAGGTCATAGATGAACCCTTTGTTTATCAATGAAAATATCAGCTTGTAAAACATTATTGCTACCACATGTCTAACACCATTTGAAAACTCTAATCCTACTGTTAATAAACATGAACGTTATTTTTTCAAATAATACAACTACAATGTACAACCTAAATAAGTTAATTTTGATGAAAGTGCAAGCTTACACAGATAAACTACGGAGGAAGCAATCAATGCGACGATGTTTTTCCATTTGTAACATGTATCGTATGCACTTTAGCGGGATATGGGTTTTATCAGGGAATATAGACATGTTTATATTCTCTGAGTTATGTTAAAATTGTGTTGTCTAAATCTAAATCACGGTGCTGACAATATAAATGAAGTATCAGCAGCTTATTATCATGACCATCAGTACAGCCGTGAACAGGTCAGCTGCCTTAGAGTATGACCGGTCGGCCACGGAAGTTGAACATTGTGGATGAGGTGCATGCTGGATACTGCAGGCTGACCATACGTGTATCGTAATACGATACAGGGCAGCCTGACAGTCAGTAGTATATATACCATGTATTCTTAATGTAACGGGACTTGACCCTCGGACAGCAGCTCGACAGATGGGCTGACGATCGCCTCTGTGATGCTGTACAGTCCGTTTGAGTCAGAAACGGACCGGTGAATTGCAAATTTTATCATTGTACAAAATTGCCACATAAATATAAATAGTACACATGTTTATCATTTACTAATATCTAACAGCTTTCTTAAATTTGAAAATTTTCCGGACTCCACCAAAAAAAGTTCTTTAAGAAACTATCATCATTGAAAACGCAAAAGTTGTTATCTGTCGCGGCGGGGTGAAACCGCAGAAACGGAACTGCCAGTCATGGCGGGGGACATCTCAAAATCTATTTCGGGAGACCTGTCGGTTCCTCGTCTGTCGTAGTGTCATAGTCACGACTTAAAGGGATGACAAGTGGTGCCACAGTTGCCTGTTGTAAGCCATCCCGAGACCGGTAACCTTGTTCAATGACGTTAGCTACCTTGTGAACACAGTTTTGCCAAGTTTCAGTCGTGATTTTGTTAAGGGATTCCTTAACCAAAACCTCTACGTCACGTAATCTAAAAGTTGTGTTTGATCTGGCAACATCTCCTTTGACAATACCCCATATCATTTCAATGGGGTTAAGGTCACAGTGATAGGGTGGAAGTCGCAGAATATCGTGACCCTTACTTTTTATGTAACTTTCAACTTTGTAGAAAGGTTCACCTTTGTGGGTTTTTTTATGATCTCATATAGCTGAGGCTTCGTTGCCTTTGAAGGCCGTGCGATCTGAAATTTGTCGAGCCATGATATCATATCACCTTTTCGACTGTTCGATGTCGGGGCTTTACTGTCGGGGTCCTGCGCGCTGTGGTATGGGGCATTGTCCATTACGATAAAAGACTTCTCTGGTAGAGCCGGTACCAACTTGTTTTGAACCCAATCGAGGAAAACCGCACCATTCATCTCGGAATGGTAGTCTCTGTTATCTGTGGACTTTGCCCTGACTACCAAGTCGCAGCCTGGGAGAAAGCCTTTGCTGGAGCAACCAGCATGGAGAATGATTAGTCTCTCTCCTTTCCCTAGAGGCAGCTTTCTACGTGACCCCTTATCACCCCCATCGGGTACCCACTGACTGCTGGCAGTGTGCGAGGCATTGACCCAGGTCTCGTCCAAGTACACTGGCTCGAACCCTTCCTCGCGCTTCTTCTTTATAACCCTGAGAAAATTATTTCTCAAGCGAACGATATCAGGGCGTTCACAGAGTACTGACCTATTCTCCCCCGAAATGTTCTTATAACGATACCCGAAAGAGTGTCAGAGTCGCCAGAGTGTGTACTTTGATACTCTGAGGTTGTGCTCTTGCTTCAAATGCTTTTTTAAAACTTTTCAGCGACATGTATTTGTTTTCAGAATAGAGCTTGTTGATAGACTGCCTTACAAGGTTCTTTTGAAAGTTGTCCAAATGTTTAATTTGTGTGATTTTGACACAACCCCTACCCGCTTCGCATCACCCTCACAATGTTTGTGTTCCAGAACATTTGTCAGTACCCTTGCTGATACTCCTTAAGCTTTTGCTGCCCGCTTACGGAATTTATTAATGGCATAAAATGGTTTGCCCCTTTCGGCTTCAGCACGGAAAAAATCGTATACTTTAATCATCAACTGTTTCACGTCAGCATTCAACTTCATTTTTCATCAGGCATGTGTATCCCGTGCACGACGAGATAGTGGCTATTCCGTTTCTGTTTCACCACGCCGCGACAGATAACAACTTTTGCGTTTTCAATGATGATAGTTTCTTAAACAACTTTTTTGGTGGAGTCCGGAAAATTTTCAAATATAAGAAAGCTGTTAGATATTAGTAAATGATAAACATGTGTACTATTTATATTTATGTGGCAATTTTGTACAATGATAAAATTTGCAATTCATCGGTCCGGACTCAAACGGACTGTAATTGCATATTTAGACGCCGAATAAAGTGTTGTGGACCCACTGATGGACTTCTGTGTTTGAAGAGACAGTATCCCCAAACCTTCTAACATCCCGGGATACATGCCATAATATCCCCGAAACGTTTTCTTCTATATTTTCATTTTTACGCAATCGGAAAATTATTATGAAAAGACTTCTGAAATACCATGTATGGTCGACTATTTCCCGATATCAGTGGCTGTCCGCTTGGTAAAATGACACAACAGCGGGAAATATCCTCCGTTTTCGAAGCTTCATATGAATAACCTGCAAGATTTTTCGTATTGGTTTAAAGGCGGGTATGTTTGAAAGCTCTGAACATCAACAAGATCGCTGTACCCTTGCCAAGAGTATTTTCACGGTTGTAAGAAGCGATTTTATTGGATAAAGATTGGTTTCTAATGACGCTTTTTTTCTGCCTCAGTCTGTTATGAGGATTGTGATTGGTAAAAATCACGCACGTGACCTAAGGCAACCAATCATATTACAGCAATGGATACCGTCGTCGTAAACGAAAACTGTTAGATTTAGACGAATCACACAGTTCACTTCTCATGGTATTCCGAATGTGTTACGTGTTACGCAAACACATCGCCCCTTTTCGTACATTATGGAACTTAGTGGACGTATCGTGCTAGGTTATGACCTGTGAAAAAAAATGCTTCTTGCACATATTTTAGCGTTAAACATCGTGTCCGAGAGGGAAGTTCGAGGCGACGAAAGCCGAGATGTCACTCGAGTTGCATTACACGATCGCACAAAAAGGTGGAAATAGTTACCTTTTATGTACGTTGTGTCAACTTTTATGAGTACTGTTGTTGATTTTATTCTTTAGTGTATTCAATTTATTTAACGATTTCTTCAAAACATCGTCCATGCAGGAAGCAAATGTACTATAAGTCCCCATGGTCCCTAGTATGGTGATCTACCTTCAGTTGTTGGCAATCTATAGCCCATTTTTATATTGTCCCGCTGAACTTAGAAATAGTGTTTTATTCTTATATGCTAGTTTTAAGTATACATTTGTGATAGACTAGTTATTTCACTGTCCTTCGCAGACAGGTAAGTATATAAGTTAAAAAACTTGTTTTATTTCATGTATACATTTATAAATTTACAGCATTCATAGACACGATATGGCTGAAATACTGCCGATGTGACTTTAATTTTAACTCACTCACTCACTCTAGTTGTTTTACCGTCCTTTGCAGACAGGTAAGTATAACATCTAACTTTATATTTATTCATTTATAAATTTACAACTTTCTTAGTCACGATATGGCTGAAATGCTGCCGATGTGACTTTAAATATTAACTCACTCACTGATCAAATCATCGTTACTCTGCTCTCTGACAACTTTGATGTGGACCCGCTGCCAAAGCATGGACATTTGCATCAGACAGTTATACTCTATCGGGGCCAGTAGTAAATAACTGAACGTGTGGAAATGGATAACTAAAGTTGCCAGATACTACGAGAGGCATTTTGTGCGAGGCTATAATTTGTCTGATAGTGCGAACCTGTATTATGTCCAGGAATATAAACTACATTTTGGTACCTTAAATGCATTGATGATAGAAAAAGGATAGTTAACGTCAATTCTTTTATTCATTAAACCAAAGTATGCTTTATGTGTTTAAAATGTCAACTTTCACGCCATGATATAAATTGGAAAAATAATCATTGCAAGAAAGTGATCTGCACTGAATTTCAAGATTAAAGCAAAAATTATCCACACAAAATATACAACCAACCTATATGGATATACCACTGCCTTAGCTCACAAGTAAATAGATGGGTTGAACTGTAAACTCAATACATTCAACCGTATTGTTAAAATATTTGATGCGATATTACATAGACTGATCAACGACTGAATACAATATCAGAACTGATTATTTAGAACTAACAAGACAGCGTAAAATGACATCTCGCAAACTAAGCCTGACATGCAGAGTCAAGCAGCCTGAAGTTAAGGATTATCACAGAGGGGAATTACACCGGTCAACTGTAATGACGTTGTGACTGAAACAGTGATACAACTTGTGATGAAATGCGATCGATTTGAAAATGACAAAGATTTTGACTCCACCACAAAACACACCGACGCAATGCACACACACACACACACACACACATGAATACAATATATATATATTGCTATCTATCTGCCTGCCTACACATCTGCCTTCCCACCTTCCTACCTGTCTGTCTATCTACCTACCTGTCTATCTATATATCTATTATCAGTCTATCTACCTACCTGTCTGTCTATTTACCTGTCTGTCTACCTATCTATCTATGTACCTACCTGTCTGTCTGTTGGTCTATCTACCAACCTACCTACCTACCTGTCTATCTATCATCTACCTGTCTATGTATCTATCTATCTTACTGTCTATCGACCTGTCTATCTATCTATCCATCTAGCTAGCTAGCTAGCTGTCTATCGATCTATATACCCTTCTGTTTGTCTATCTACCTACCTGTTTCTCTATCTATCAACCTGTCTATCTATCTATCTACCTACCTGTCTATCTATCTAACATATGTCTACCTGTCTATCTACCTACCTATCTATCTATCTATCTATCTATCTATACAACCATCTGTCTCTCTATCTATCTACCTATCTATATATCCAACTATATAACATCTGTATATATCTGTCTATCTACCTACCTATCTATCTATCTATACAACCATCTGTCTATCTATCTATCTATCTATCTATATAACCATCTGTCTATCTATGTATCTATCTATCTATCTATCTATCTCTATATAGCCATCTGTCTATCTATCTATCTGAATACGCTTACGGTTAGCGTGGTCTTGTGTAAGTACAGTGTTTAGTTATAAAAAACCGGGATTTGGGAGGATGGCGCCATCACGTTTGTCATATGCAAGCGATACAGACAGGTCGCACTATAAATACTACGTTTATATTGTATGATTGTTCAGTCCCACGGACGCTGGCAACATGCGGTACAATGTTACACAGCAGAACATCACGTATACATTGAAATGTACAAGTAGTCCCCTTTGCTCTTTTGACCTACCAGAGTTCATATAATGTGACGTCACATTACCTTTGCAATACTCGAGGTCGTTGATTCACCTTGTGTGACTTTATACAGGAAACACGCTCTCTCCTGGCTGTGGAGTGCTCCAGAGTGACACCCATCGAGTGGGGCGACCTAAATGAACGGCTTGAGTGACTAGGCGGAAACCATGACAGGCGAAGCGAGCCTCGACATCTAAAATGAGGAAAACTCTTCCGCGAGGCAAGTGTCCTTGAGACTGTCAGCTGGCCGGGGAATCTATAAATGTTACATGCGTCGTGTCAGGTTTGTCGTGATATTACAAGTTGTACTTGAATGCTCGATGTGAAACACACTATGACTTCCTTTTGAATCTTATAACAGGCAGGTATATGCTTGGTTGAAAGTAACCTTACTAAATGTCATTATGTATAATTCAAACGGGATAATGTACTGCTAACACACAGACTTGCTCAGGATGATAATTTTTATTTTATATAAAAATGCACATACACACATACTGCATATATACATGCATATATCTATACACACACACACACACACATATATATATATAGATATATATAGATATATATATTATACTGACTTACTGAGTTGGGTTTGACGCCGCTTTTAGCAATATTCCAGCAATATCACGGCGGGGGACACCAGAAATGGGCTTCACACATTGTGCCCATGTGGGGAATCGAACCCGGGTCTTCGGCGTGACGAGCTAACGCTTTAACCACTAGGCGGCCCCACCGCCCCTATCTATATTATAGATAGGCTATGTTGTGATACACAATATCTAGCTATTTAGCTGTCTATGCATCCATTTCTCTCTCTCTCTCTCTCTCTCTCTCTCTCTCTCTCTCTCTCTCTCTCTCTCTCTCTCTCTCTCTCTCTCTCTATATATATGTTTGTATGTGTGTGTGTGTGAGAGAGAGAGAGAGAGAGAGAGAGAGAGAGAGTGAGTGAGTGAGACTGTGAGTGTAGCCTGCTTGATTACATGAAACAATACAGAAATTGGTTACTTTATGAATACATATAGTCATGTATAAGTGAGAGAACTTCGGATTTAGTCTGGATCGTATTTTGCACATATTACCAGACAACATGACTCGTTACAGTTCATTGATTATTTCATATGCATCTACATTTGCAAAACCTTCTTGGTATCTTCATCTATAATTTTCATTTATAGGTTATCAACTACCAGCCACAATGAACGCGCATAGGGAAGAAGATATGGCTTACTTCCTTCCACGTAGTCTGTCGTATGTTCAGGATGGCTACGTGGACGAATATAGTGTCAGCTCGGCATTCGTCCAGAACCCCCGAGAATCCCGTCAACCCAGGAAAGAACGCAGCCAGTTTATTCGTCTTTTCGAAGCGATGGTTGAGGAGGGGGAAGCCATTTACAAACAAGAAATCGAGGAAAACGAGTCTTCGGCGAGCCGGAAGGAAAAACAACTTGTGCGTGAGACGCATACTCCCAGGACAGCTACAGAGAGTGGACATGAATTAGACGACTACAACATTAGGATAGAAGCTTTTCTCAAATTTATGTCTTCAAAAGGTCCTGTGTACAAAGATACAGAACGTAAATTTTCAAGCAGTAAGTTAAGAAAATCATCGTCTCTTAAGACAAACAAGACTCCCCCCGGAACACCAGGGAGCAAAAAGAAAGTTGTCCGTTTCGCGGACGCAATGGGTTTAGATCTGAATTTTGTGCGAAGCATTGGCAACGTTGACATCCCGCCCAAAGTACCAGCGTCCGCTCTGGCCGACCTGCGTGTAGGACTGGAGGAGGACAGACGTGAAACAGGCAGCAGCTTTCTCACAGCCTGCTTTTCCCAGCCTGGAGCTGGAGATGACTTTAGGCAGAAGGTTCTTGCTCAAAAGGTGTATTTGGAGAATGCTGTGATGGAAGGGGTGACGATCACTGGAGTAATCAGAGTGGCGAACATTGCCTTTGACAAAACGGTGCAGGTGCGCTACAGCACTGACAGGTGGACTACTTTTCACGACATAGCCGCGTCTTATGTCCTGAACTCTTGCGATGGACCAACGGACAGATTCTCCTTCAGCATTGTGGCGCCTGCAGTCTTTGATGTAGGATTCAGGTTGGAATTCGCCATCGCCTATTCCACCAGCTGTACAGTGTTCTGGGACAACAATGGTGGCATGAACTATGCATTTGAATGTTTTGCAAAGACAGTCCCCACGGAAGCAGAGAATACGTGGATGTCTTTTTTGTAAGGGGTAAACAGCATTTGTTTCTGAATGTAGTTGAAGCGTGTCACTATACATTGATCGTTGTTAGATTCCCAGATGATGATCTGGGATCCCGTGGGTCTTAACAAGAGTATACGATTTAAGACCCTTTGCCACTTCGCGCTTTCCGCACCAGTTGCCTGACAAAATGGTAGTGGGCAAACGGTTAGAACCCCGTCTCTATAAGCAATGTCATAACGACAGAAATAGTGTTGCTTTCAAATGGTCTGTGTACTACAAACATTTGTTTAAGGAGAGTGTTTATATTCATTAAAAAAACCCATTGAATTGACTTACGCTTAATAAAAGATTAGACCATTAGTGGTGTTATGCATGGTTTATCCATCAATTTCTATCTAATTTCACTTTAAGCTCATCAAGGTTATGTCATGACATGTTCATCCACCGTTCCGTGTTTTTCGTAAACGTCTTTGCCTCAGATTCTTAAGGACAATGCAGCTGAGACGTGATTGATTTTGTTCGTCATAACCGTGATATTATTGAAAATGATAATGCTTAGACAGAGCTGAACGTATAGGAATAGATATTAGTATATTCACCAATTAGTAGCAAAGAATGCACAAACAAATATCAAACTGCAATGTATGGAAACTTATAGTGATGTGGACATTATCGTTTTGAAGATAATCGTTTTATCCTGAATATCCAGTCTGGGCATTTTGGAGGCTTGGTCACGGTAGATACTAGGTAAACATACACATCGCTGACTTTCGTGCTATTAAGACTGCTACGTTATTGTAAAATGCCATTGTTATCGTACTATCAAAGAGTCTTTTACTACCACTTCACTGTAATTAATTTTTAGCAACTTGTATTGATCCTATGATACAGCTAGCTGTACATTGTGTAACATGTGTCTGTTGGCTTCACATTTAATCCTCAGATTTATGAGATAACGTGTTTCAAATGTGAAATCGACACAGCTATGTGTCACACCCTCCTCCTTGTTATCCCATCGTACTCCACTAGAGACCTGGACCCTTATTCTCGAAACATTCATAGCCCTAAGAATTCTTAACTTTGATCGTAGCCAATGTGTTAAGAATGGGCTAAAGAAAATCGTAGGGCTACGAAAGTTTCGAGAATAGCTAGCCTGTCTTTACTGGTATTGTGACTCTCCATTCATGACTAGGTTTGTTAATGGAACAGCTCTGTCATGATCCGCATGAGTATTCTTTAGGTCCCAAGAGCTTTTCTGCCGGAATTTGAACCATATTTTGCTCTGTGGATGGTGTAGCTGGGTGTAACCATGATAGCTGCACCCGTGTGTGACCACGATAGTTACAGCTGTGTGTAACCCCGATATTTGCCTCTGTGTATAACAAACTATAATTGCATTTGTGTGTAACTATGATAGTTGCAGCTCTGCGTGACCACGATAGTTGCAGCTGTGTGTAACTATGATAGTTGCACCTGTGTGTATCCACGATAGTTGCATCTGTGTGTAACCACGATAGTTGCATCTGTGTGTAACCACGATAGTTGCATTTGTGTGTAACCAAGGTTGTTGCATCTGTGTGTATCCATGGATGTTGCATCTGTGTGTAAGCAACGATTGTTACATCTCTGTGTATCAACGATAGTTGCATCTGTGTGATCACGATAGTTGCAGCTGTGTGTCACCACGATAGTTGCAGCTGTGTGTGACCACGATAGTTGCAGATGTGTGTGACCACGATAGCTGTGTGTAACCACGATAGTTGCAGCTGTGTGTAACCACGATAGTTGCATCTGTGTGTGAGCAAGGTAGTTTCATCTGTGTGTAACCACGATAGTTGCATTTGTGTGTGATCACGATAGTTGCATCTGTGTGTAACCAACGATAGTTGCAGCTGTGTGTCACCACGATAGTTGCATCTGTGTGTATCCACGATAGTTGCATCTGTGTGTGACCATGATAGTTGCATCTGTGTGTATCCACGATAGTTGGATCTGTGTGTATCCACGATAGTTGCATCTGTGTGTTCTCACGATAGTTGCATCTGTGTGTAACCACGATAGTTGCATCTGTGTGTGATCACAATTGTTGCATCTTTTTGTATCCACGATAGTTGCATCTGTGTGTGATCATGATAGTTGCATCTGTGTGTAACCCTGATAGTTGAATCTGTGTGTATCCACGGATGTTGCATCTGTGTATAAGCAACGATAGTTACATCTCTGTGCATCAACGATAGTTGCAGCTGTGTGATCACGATAGTTGCATCTGTGTGTAACCACGATGGTTGCATCTGTTTGTGAACGCGATAGTTAAAGCTGTGTGTATCCACAATAGTTGCATCTGCGTGTGATCACAATTTTTGCATCTGTGTGTAACCACGATAGTTGTATATGTGTGTGATCTCGATAGTTCCATCTGTGTGTAACCACGATAGCTGCATATTTGTGTAACCACGATAGTTGCATCTGTGTATTATCATGATAGTTGCATCTGTGTGTAACCACGTTAGTTGCATCTGTGTCTAACCACGATAGTTGCATCTGTGTGTGATCTCGATAGTTGCATCTGTGTGTAACCACGATCGCTGCATCTGTGTGTGATCACGATAGTTGCATCTGAGTTATCATGATAGTTGTATCTGTGTGTAACCCTGATAGTTGCATCTGTGTGTGATCACGATAGTTGCATCTGTGTTTTATCACGATAGTTGCATCTGTGTGTGACCACGACAATTGCATCTGTGTGTATCTACGGATGTTGCATCTGTGTGTGATCACGATAGTTGCATCTGTGTGTAATCCTGATGGTTGCATCTGTGTGTGATCACGATAGTTGCATCTGTGTGTAACCCTGATGGTTGCATCTGTGTGTGATCACGATAGTTGCATCTGTGTGTAACCCTGATGGTTGCATCTGTGTGTTATCACGATAGTTGCATCCGTGTGTGACCACGATAGTTGCATCTGTCTGTATCCACGGATGTTGCATGTGTGTGTTATCATGATAGTTGCATCTGTGTGTTATCATGATAGTTGCATCTGATCAGATAGTTGCATCTGTGTGTTATCACGATAGTTGCATCTGTGTGTTATCACGATAGTTGCATCTGTGTGTTATCACGATAGTTGCATCTGAACCCTAGATTGCATCTGTGTGTATGGATGTTGCATCTGTGTGTAACCAGGATAGTTGCATCTGTGTGTTATCATGATAGTTGCATCTGTGTGTTATCACGATAGTTGCATCTGTGTGTTATCATAGTTGCATCTGTGTGTAACCACGTTAGTTGCATCTGTGTGTAACCCTGATGATTGCATCTTTGTGTGATCTCGATAGTTGCATCTGTGTGTAACCACGATCGCTGCATCTGTGTGTGATCACGATAGTTGCATCTGTGTATTATCATGATAGTTGCATCTGTGTGTAACCACGTTAGTTGCATCTGTGTCTAACCACGATAGTTGCATCTGTGTGTGATCTCGATAGTTGCATCTGTGTGTAACCACGATCGCTGCATCTGTGTGTGATCACGATAGTTGCATCTGTGTGTTATCATGATAGTTGTATCTGTGTGTAGCCCTGATAGTTGCATCTGTGTGTGATCACGATAGTTGCATCTGTGTGTGACCACGACAATTGCATCTGTGTGTATCCACGGATGTTGCATCTGTGTGTGATCACGATAGTTGCATCTGTGTGTAACCCTGATGGTTGCATCTGTGTGCGATCACGATAGTTGCATCTGTGTCTTACCCTGATAGTTGCATCTGTGTGTGATCACGATAGTTGCATCTGTGTTTTATCACGATAGTTGCATCTGTGTGTGACCACGACAATTGCATCTGTGTGTATCTACGGATGTTGCATCTGTGTGTGATCACGATAGTTGCATCTGTGTGTAACCCTGATGGTTGCATCTGTGTGTGATCACGATAGTTGCATCTGTGTGTAACCCTGATGGTTGCATCTGTGTGTGATCACGATAGTTGCATCTGTGTGTAACCCTGATGGTTGCATCTGTGTGTTTTCACGATAGTTGCATCCGTGTGTGACCACGATAGTTGCATCTGTCTGTATCCACGGATGTTGCATGTGTGTGTTATCATGATAGTTGCATCTGTGTGTTATCATGATAGTTGCATCTGTGTGTTATCACGATAGTTGCATCTGTGTGTTATCACGATAGTTGCATCTGTGTGTTATCACGATAGTTGCATCTGTGTGTTATCACGATAGTTGCATCTGTGTGTAACCCTGATGATTGCATCTGTGTGTATCCACGGATGTTGCATCTGTGTGTAACCAGGATAGTTGCATCTGTGTGTTATCATGATAGTTGCATCTGTGTGTATCCACGATAGTTGCATCTGTGTGTTATCACGATAGTTGCATCTGTGTGTAACCACGTTAGTTGCATCTGTGTGTAACCCTGATGATTGCATCTTTGTGTGATCTCGATAGTTGCATCTGTGTGTAACCACGATCGCTGCATCTGTGTGTGATCACGATAGTTGCATCTGTGTATTATCATGATAGTTGCATCTGTGTGTAACCACGTTAGTTGCATCTGTGTCTAACCACGATAGATGCATCTGTGTGTGATCTCGATAGTTGCATCTGTGTGTAACCACGATCGCTGCATCTGTGTGTGATCACGATAGTTGCATCTGTGTGTTATCATGATAGTTGTATCTGTGTGTAACCCTGATAGTTGCATCTGTGTGTGATCACGATAGTTGCATCTGTGTGTGACAATTGCATCTGTGTGTATCCACGACAATTGCATCTGTGTGTGATCACGACGGATGTTTGCATCTGTGTGTTATCACGATAGTTGCACGATGAGATTGCATCTGTGTGTATCCACGGATGGTTGAATCTGTGTGTAACCAGGATCGCTGCATCTGTGTGTGATCACGATAGTTGCATCTGTGTGTAACCCTGATGGTTGCATCTGTGTGTTATCACGATAGTTGCATCTGTGTGTGACCACGATAGTTGCATCTGTCTGTATCCACGGATGTTGCATGTGTGTGTTATCATGATAGTTGCATCTGTGTGTTATCATGATAGTTGCATCTGTGTGTTATCACGATAGTTACATCTGTGTGTTATCACGATAGTTGCATCTGTGTGTTATCACGATAGTTGCATCTGTGTGTTATCACGATAGTTGCATCTGTGTGTAACCCTGATGATTGCATCTGTGTGTATCCACGGATGTTGCATCTGTGTGTAACCAGGATAGTTGCATCTGTGTGTTATCATGATAGTTGCATCTGTGTGTATCCACGAAAGTTGCATCTGTGTGTTATCACGATAGTTGCGTCTGTGTCTAACCACGATAGTTGCATCTGTGTGTGATCACGATAGTTGCATCTGTGTGTAACCACGATAGTTGCATCTGTGTGTGATCACGATAGTTGCATCTGTGTGTGATCACGATAGTTGCATCTGTGTGTAACCCTGATAGTTGCATCTGTGTGTAACCACGATAGTTGAAGCTGTGTGATCACGATAGTTGCATCTGTGTGTAACCACGATAGTTGCATCTGTGTGTATCCACGATAGTTGTATCTGTGTATCCACGATAGTTGCATCTGTGTGTAACCACGATAGTTGTATCTGTGTGTAACCACGATAGTTGAAGCTGTGTGATCGCGATAGTTGCATGTGTGTGTAACCACGATAGTTGAAGCTGTGTGTATCCACGATAGTTGTATTGGGGTATCCACGATAGTTGCATCTGTGTGTAACCACGATAGTTGTAACTGTGTGTAACCACGGTAGTTGCATCTGTGTGTGAACACGGTAGTTGCATGTGTGTTTGACCACGACCGTCGGATATCTGCTTAACCACGGTAGTTGCAGCCGTTGTAACCACGATAATTGCAGCTGTGTGCGATTATGGTAGTTGCATCTTTGTGCGACCACGATAGTCGCATATCTGCGTAACCACGATAGTTGCAGCGGTGTGTGACGACAGGGGTAAGTGGGATTTCGTAAAAAGAAACTCTTTACACACATATAATCTTCAGTCCATCCGCGGGTTTATGGACCAAATAAGCACTTACTGATCAAGCTTTAACAGGTGTTCCCCATCAATCCTCCAAAGAAACACACTGGATGTTCAAATAAACTCCTACTTTGCATCAACTAAAACATGTGTGTTATACAACTGTTCATGTGCTATTATAACACACTAATCTATAACAGATAATGCACAGTTCGATATATACATGAAACACTGGTTCTACGACCATTAAGAATAAAAATATGTGCATCAACTTAAAAGTCAGAGAAACCTTTTTCATGTTGGTTTGTGCCGAAGTCAAAAACGTCCCTTTCTCGTAGAACGTTCACAGCCTCTAAAATGTTTTCCACATGTGCTATTGAAATCACCACATGCAACATCTCCGATCCATGAGAAGCACGTCGTGACGAGGTTAATTTTGACCGTCGATTTCCATTATATCACCAGAATGTAGACGTTTTCTGCAATGCCGGTTAAGACCATGGTTAGGACAGAACCATCGTGAATGCACTGTTTTGTGAATGGATATCCTTCGCTGAGCCTTTCACATCAAACCATTCGCAGTCTGGAGCCTCCTGATCGGCATTCGGTATTGGTACTTCTTCAACCTCCGACAGGATAAGTGTTAACAGTATTCGTCGTAAATTGTCATATTTGTCATTCATTTATTTCATACTTGGTATTACACCTTTTATATATGTTCAGACCATTCACCATTGAACCACAACTATTTCTCTGTCTCATTTTTACTGGAATATCTTGAAGTCTCTTCCTAATCCTTTAATTTCAAATGATAAAAACAAAACAAAAACAAACTGGCAGCAGCTATCTCTCTGGTTATAAAGTCCTCCCCTGCCTCTGGTTGCACATCGTCGTTACATGTATTCTCACAGTTTGATGTAGTATGTAGTGTCTTTAGCGTTTTATTCATCTGAACTTGTCCAGCCACTTACATCTGCTTCAGTGTGTCACATAGATTGTACCATTTCTGTGTGACTGGCCTGCACCGTCAGGTTGATATAGATACTACCTGTCAAGCATACCACATTATAATGACAACATGTCTCCGATAGTAACTGTACTGTTTCATCTGTATCACCTAGTGCTATTAGTTCATCAAAAGAATGTTCAGTTTACCTGGTTCAGTCCTTGTCAAAAGACGGACATCCCGAATACTGGCTCAATATAAAGTCCTTTGTGAAAATATTCCTTTTATCAGTGTCCGGCTCGATTTGGCAAGGGTTCTTAAAAGCAACTGGAAGACATAGATGTTTCCTGAAATGTATTTCCATCTATGGAATACCTTCACATCAACCTAAACATTACTTTGCCATCTTACCGTACATTGCATTGAATGGTAACTGGTCTCTTCAAGTGAAATTCTTTTTCCTCTACATTCTCAAAATAGTAACTATCAAACGTTTTAGGTCAGTGTCTGGTTAACGTCACAGATGTATCACGAAATATGTTTACATGTATTGAATAGTTCTATTTGTACCCAATGGACCTAATTCTCAACTGCAACCAATGCGAACCCTGTAAACATGCGACATAGCAATGTTAAAATCTTGAGTAACGCATTTTTGTGATCATGAAGCTGAACCGTCTCGGTCGCCACAACGGTCTCGGTTCACAGAAGAACAATCTTTTTTTTCCACAACGATCTCGCTGAGTCTACCGTCTTTGTTATCATAATAGGTTTTCGTACCACGTGTAGTTTACACCAAATGAAAATCACATGGCGTGACTCTATTAAAGTCAAGAACCAATGATTTCGTTTGCTACATGACTCGTAACATCATGACAAATCAATGAACAGCTGAACGGAGAGGATCAAACCACCGGCTCTTAAGCGGGGACAGTCGGTATGTAATCATAGTTATCGCTTTATTAATTGCTGATTTTATGTTTTGATCCAATCTCAATTCCTTGGAGAAAACTTTAGATTTGAGAACGCTTGAGGTGTATCCGACTTTTTCTTTCAGTATTTTGCAAACCAGTTTTTGTATTATCCGACTGCCCGGCCCGATTTCTTTGGCCTGGTTTTAGGCATTCCTCTTTTATGGTTCAGTCGAGCATGGTCTTCATTATCAAGATTTCAAAGAGCGTCATACGAGTGTTGTGCGTTAGTAGTTCGATCAAGTTTACAACGTTCAAGGTCTCCCGAAGGCTTTATGGTAGACATCTGGAGGAACATTCCAAATTTGCTGCGTTAGTGTCCAAAATTATTTCCGATGCATCTTGAATCTTTAATTTATTATCAAGTACTGTCCTACGGTAGGGATAATTATATATTTTGCCCTCCACATGTTATGACTGTGAAACAGCCGCACTGTGTGTGTAACAATAGTTGGCACAAATGCATGAGCTATAACATGCCATTTACAGACACAAAATACGATTTGAAGCCAACTGTTGACACTGTCGATAGAACCAAGACATGTCTTCATATTATTCCGTCAACATCATAACATCTGCTTCCGGTTGACCTGTTTATAGCATATCAGATAACTTTAGTTTGGTTTACATGTGAAACAAGCAGAAATCTGAATCGGAGAGTTGAGTCACCTATCCGCAGTTTGAACCTTCTCTGAAGGTAATTCGCCAACATTGGATGTTTTAATCGATTGTTTCGCTTGAGAGTAATGGCGAAGTATTTCACTACATGTATCCATACACACCATATATTTGCCACTATGCATTGACTATGTTTTAATCAGTACATTTTTATATTTCCAATAACAAAGTTGTCTGATCAGGAGAATGTTCAGCATTAAGTGATTAAGTTTTGTATAATTGCATTTAATGACTATTGTTAGATACAATATTTACCGGATCCTATATAACGTTCATAACATAACAGTAGTATGTGTTCTTTAAAACTTGACAGACACTTAGTGTCAAGTTTCATCATAAAAAGAAACCCTGACATTATATAATGTAGATTCATGTTACCAATTCGCTTATGATTAACATTACGCTTATGTGTATTAAGTGTGTATATGATTGCATTAGGGCCCAACTCATGTACATAAATTCATTATGTGATATGTGCTTGGTCGATATTGTGTTAGTTATGTGTGATGTATTGACCTAATAATGGAAACAACCTTGCTTTTGATGCATTCAGGTTTCTGATGTAGATTGGTAGAGGGCACAATGAGTGCTAAGGCACGGCCAACAAAGACGTTTGATTTAGTTTATAACAACTACTGAACTCTTTTTAAACATATACCCTTCCCTCCATCGTCTTCGGCTCCATACGATTGGATGTACAATGTCCACACGTTCAGAGGATGTCAATACAATCAACAATTTCTCTACAATACCGTCAGGTCTCAATTTTGAAAAAATAAAAATATGGTAATACTATGCAATGTACTGCTGGACGGTACAGTGATGGGACTGAACCAGGTGAAGTTATTCACCAAGTCTGCTCAGAGTCGGTCATTTGTGGACAAGCTTTCTGAGAAGCCAATGCATCGTCTGTACATACAGTGTGTGGAACAAAATAGCAATCAAACCGACCCCTTCGCTTGGATTAACTCGGCTGATCTTAAATATGAAACAGGGCTCCCTTTGTGCTTCTACTCGTTGCTTCTTCTATCGTCTTCACCATGCCTGTGGCTTTGACGCCGAGGTCCATCCATGGTACGACCCTGAACATGTCCTGGGCGTCATGGAAAATGGTGCTTTTAAACCTCTTTGGAATAGGCCCATATAGCCTCAGACGAAATCCAGCCAACAAACCTTATCTTGTCATTTTGGAAAAAGCGAATGAATTTATTTATATCATTAAATTTTCTGTCCCTTTTGACTGTAACATGATTGGCAAGATTCAGGAAAAGCATGATAAATATGCGGATCTCGCCTTTGAAATGTTTCGCTTGCATCTCAAGAACACTGTCGTCAGACTCCCCATTGTTCTGGGTGCCCTTGGTTTGGTACCTCCTGATCTTTTTGCGCATATCAGGAGAGTGCCCGGGTTCTCCACCGAGAGCACAGTAAGGCAGAAAGCTGCAGAGTTAGGGAGTTAACATATTCTCCGGAAAGTTCTTGGTGGGTTTTAGGCAGCGTTTCCTGGGAGAAGTCCCATTTGCTGTCTGGGCTGCGTGTAGAGGGGGCAAGGACCCTGAGCCTTACCAGCCTGACTGTGCCAGGATCGCCCATACCCTCTCTGCTGCATATTTCATCTTAATCTGTAAACATATAATACTGAGGGTATTTATATCGCGCAATACCACAAAGGGGTATGCCCAAAGCGCGCACAAACGTTTAAAAACAAACACATCAGAAGTCACATGAATCAGTATGGTAGAAGATAGTCGTAAATTGGAGCTTGGAGAGAGTTTCATTTTGTATCGGCGGAAAAGGTGTGTTTTGAGGTTACGCTTGAACACTCGAAGAGATGGAGCTGTACGTAGTTTAAGTGAAAGTGAGTTTTCCATAGTGGGATTGCAGTGAGTGAATGAGTGACTTTAGTTTAGTTTTACGCCGCACTCAGCAATAGTCCACCTATATGGCGGCGGTCTGTAAATAATCGAATCTGGACCAGACAATCCAGTGATCAACAGCATGAACATCGATCTACGCAACTGGGATACGATGACATGTGTTAACCAAGTCTGCGAGCCTGACACTGGAAAAAAGTCCACATTTACAAGCTTGGAAGTGTCTTGGAAAGATGATATTTCCAAGACATTTCCAATTTTGGAAAGATGATGTTTCCAAGACATTTCCAATTTTGAAAAATATGAGATTTCCAAATATTTCCAATTTTGGAAACATGAGATTTCAAAAAAATTTCAATTTGGAAATGTCCACAAGGGGAGATAACTGGTGGGTGAGGGTAAATGATTGTAGTCTGCACGCCCCAAGACCTAATCCCCTGTATATTGATGAGTGATTCAAGGCAGTTAAGATTCACCAATTAACAAGGCGTACTGCCTTGTTAATTCATGAGTGAGTCAAGTCAGTTAAGACGGCCTCTGGAAGGAAAACCAAGTTCCAAGTTTCGGGGTGTTCTCTTTTTGCCTGCATGTACTGTTTTGAGATTGAAATTACTGGACCGTACTAATCCTTACAACAATGGGGATTAAAGCTATAGTCTGTTGTAGAAAAGCAAGTATGCCAGCGCTTGTTGGTAAACAGTAAAGTTTATCACATTTTGTTGATTGCATATAACAATAGCATATATACGAATATGAGTTACTTCAAAATATGGTGACATTTTTAATTTTACTAATATTACATGTAACATCATATGCATACACAATATTGCATGTATACAAATATACAAAAATGAATTGTCTGACAAATATGATGAAATTTTAAATCAGCAAATACACAAACAAGCGTTAAATGATACACCAGGAAATATATACTTTTTTGCACTGTGCATTATACATAAATACATACAAGTGTATTGTTTGTTTCATGTTACACAATAATCACATTCACAATCCCACCAGATTGTGCAGTTTTATAACCCCATAACTGGATCATGTCATATTTGATTACCTTTAATGACTAAATTAACTAATCATTATGACTGTGTTCAGTGTGGTCGGCTAGTGACCTTAGTGGTGAGTGGGTACTGAACTCCACTTACTTGAACAGACTATAATTGTGCAGGCACTGGACTGTTAACCCTAATCCGCTTATAGCCAAGTAAAGTGCAGGCAAAAAAGAGAATACAACCAAGTTTCTATGCCTCTCAAAGAAGCCCATGGAAGTAAGTTACATCTTTGAAGCGCATTTAGAAGTGGAATGCATAACAACAGCAAGATTTATGGATGTCAACTTCTGTATTGTGACCTGCTTTTTACCTGATGAAGGAGCAAGCATACGGTCCCGAAACGTCGTGTTTTTCACAATAAAGAAGTTGACATCCATAAATCTTGCTTTTATTAAAAGGGTAAGTTATTTAAATCTGCTGAGCTGTAGGTTTGTTAAACATGTCTCGATGTGGTTATCTCTCTAGCACACCTGAGAGATTCGTCAACAGTGTGGTATGCACAGGCGGTGAAAGTTGTATTGTACTGAAGTTGGTTGGTTGCATATTGTTTTGTGTTGAGCTGTCAATTTGTATGAATGTGTGAATGAGGAACCTCGCATAATTATGACATTAAAATCAGACTGAAATTAACATGAATCCATGGTCAATGTCGCAATGTTGGTGAAATGGTAGTGTACGGAAGTTTGTTTCAGATTGTTTATAATCCCTTCTTTTATGCAGATAAAATTATGTAAAAATTAACGAATAATGCCATGCTTCTCTCAGAGTGAGGGAAGATAATTTATGTAGTGTTTCTTATCAAATTAGATATTTCTTTTTCGACTGAACAGAATTCACAAGTTACGTATGTTTTGTGTGAATGTGTGTGCATACACTCATATATAACATCTAACTTGATTGGTATTAAAATCAGGCCGTTTGTAAACATAATGACTATATTGGTTGGAACACTTGAAGAACGAACTGAACTGGAACAGTAACATTTCTCATGTCATCATGTGAGATTCAAAACATTGAATGAAATAAATGCTGTACGATGAAATGGATCAGAGAACATTATAATGGCATAAATGAAGCTTAATGACACATATATTGACAATAAATATATAATCATTATGTTAGTTAACTCATGACCAGACAACCAAACTGGTACTGATAGATTTATATCTAATATGTAAAAATACAGTATTTATTAGTACCTGAAATAGGATTACACGAATTTGGAATGAGATGTTTTAATCTGAAATCAAATTATTAGGATGCAGTTTACTAAAGTAGAACTTAAATAATTTTCAAAAGTTTGGTCATTCGCAAACTGAATCAGATCTCATTTGTACTGCAGTAAACAGTATGGGGATAAATAACGGAACATACCACTTAAGTGAGTGAGTGAGTTATTATTTAACGTCACATCGGCAATATTTCAGCCATATCGTGACGAGAACACTTGACATTAAATAGAATATATACAGAAATAATAAAACCTGTCGACGAAGGACAGTAAAACAACTAGAATATCACAATTACAACTAAAACTAGTATTGAGAGTTAAAACTGATAGCACTATTTGGACAATACAATTTAAAAACAAGCTATAGATCGCCAACACCAGAAGGTAGATCACCAAACTAGGGACCATGGGGACTTACAGTACCTTGGCTACCTGCATGGACCCTAGTTGGATTTACACCATCCCTTCAGCTGCTGGCGATTGTAAGAAATGTTAGCTATAATTAAAAAGACAAGAATGCTACGTCTAAAAATCCTGGCAAGTTTAAATTGACTTTGAAAGTTTTGGGACTTACGTACCCCCCTCAGGAGGACAATAATTTTACGCTTATAACTAATATAAACTACCAATAATAAAATATTTATCTATTTACAAATCAGTTAACAAATCTAATTCTTTTAAAAATTCAACTATTAAATGATAATTAACATTATAAAAAAAGATCCTTCAATGTTTTGACATTAAAATACTTATCCCTTGTGATGGAATATTCAACACAGTCAAGCAGGACATGCTTGACGGTGATTCTTTCATCACAAGGGATACAAAACGGAGGATCCTCACCTTTCAATAGGTACTCATGAGTATATCTTGTGTGGCCAATACGACATCGTCGTATGATGACCTCTTCAAATCTGGACTGACAACCCAAGTAGGTGTAACCGATAGTTGGTTTAATTGCATGTAATTTATTAATACCTATTTGGGTGTCCAACTTCTTTTGCATTAGATCGCGGATGTATGTTCTAATGCTGGCTTTATAATCAGAGTATGGGAAAAGAAGTGGTGTCACAGATTTGTTGAGGGCTGCCTTAGCAGCAATATCAGCCATCGTGTTCCCAGAAATTCCAACGTGGCTAGGTAACCAACAAAAGACGATTTAGCATTGGCCAGTAGCAAGTTCATTGTACAATTCAATAATTTCTAATAAAAGTGGATATTTGCAAGAAAGATTTTTAATAGCCTGAAGACACGAAAGAGAATCTGAAAAGATGATATATTGTTTATATTTACGGTGTTTATTAATATATTTAAGAGCTGTTAAGATGGTGTTTGCTTCTGCTGTAAATATAGAGCTGTTATCCGGTATTCTAGAAGATATTGTTCGGGATCCAATGACAGTGGCACATGCCACTGCGCAACCATCCTTGGACCCATCTGTAAATAAGGATTTGTATGTAGTATATTTATTTCTTAATTGATTAAATTCTTGTTTATACTGCAATTCATTTGTTTCTGATTTTTTAAATGTAGTTAATGTTAGGTCAACTTGTGGCCTAACCAATTGCCAAGGCGGAGAAGAAAGAAAACGGGAAGGAGCTATATGTTCTAGCTCAATGCCAGCAGCAGAAAGGAACGGTTTCACTCTTATACCAAGAGGCGGAACAAGAGAAGGCTTCTTGTTATACAGATCTTCATATAGTGGATTAAAGACACGGTTATATGCAGGGTTTAACTCATTGGAATAAAGTTTTGTAATATACTGTAAAGTTAGTTTTATACGGCGTTGTGTAAGAGATGGCTCAACAGCCTCGACGTAAAGGCTGTCAACAGGTGAAGTTCTAAAGGAACCAAGACATAGTCTTAGACCTTGGTGGTGGACAGAATCTAAAAGTTTGAGATTACTGTTGCAGGCTCCACCATAAACGATGGAGTCATAATCAAGTTTGGAACGTACCAATGATCGATATAATTGTAGGAGGGTAGCTTGATCCCCTCCCCACTTAGAATTGGAAACGACTTTCAACAAGTCAAGCGCCTTCAGGCATTTAGTTTTTAGTGACTTGATATGGGGAAGAAAAGTTAGATGCGAGTCAAAAATTAAGCCCAAGAACCTGGCCTCCTTCACAATTTTGATGGGAGTGCCATTGAGAAACAGTTCCGGGTCTTTATGCGGTTTATATTTTCTACAAAAATGGATACAATTAGTTTTGGATTTAGAAAATTTAAAGCCGTTTTCAAGACACCATTTATGTATTTTATTTAAACACAGCTGCATTTGCCGTTCAATAGTATGCATATTCTTACCGCGACAAGAAATATTAAAATCATCCACAAAAGTGATCCATCAATTGAATCGTTTAAAACCTTTGATAAACTGTTAATCTTGATGCTAAACAGTGTTACAGACAAAATACTGCCTTGTGGGACTCCTGATCCTGATTATAATGGTCAGACAGGGTTGAACCCACTCGGACTTGAAATTGCCTGTTATTTAAAAAAGTTGGATATAAAGTGAGAGGCAAACGGCCTTGTAATCCAAAGTCATGTAAATCTTTTAAAATCCCATGTTTCCATGTTGTGTCGTATGCTTTTTCTAAATCGAAAAGATCGACACTGCATGTGTTTATTAATTATGGCATTTTTTTCACAAAAGATTCTAAGCGCACTAAATGATCGATGGTACTACGGTTTTACGGAAACCACATTGTATATTAGTTATCAGGTTATTGGTTTCCAAGTACCAAACAAGTCGATTATTTATCATGCGTTCCATGGTCTTTACAAACACAGCTAGTTAATGAAATTGGCCTATAATTGGAAGGATCAGTATGATCACGTCAGGTTTAGGGATGGGCACAATTATAGCATCGCGCCACGACGAAGGAAATTGTCAGATGTCAAAATGTCATCAAAAATAGATAAGAGCGTCTCTAAACATGATTCAGGCAAGTGCTTCAGGAGTTGATAATGTATACCATCAGCTCCTGAAGCAGTATCGTGAAGCTTGGTCAAGAGCAGTATGAAGCTCATGTATCGAAAAGGTTTCATTGTAGTCTTCCCCATTGTCTGAATTGAAATTGATAGATTTCTTTTCCTGCTGTCTTTGATATTTCTGGAATTCAGGTACAAAGTTAGATGAGGAAGAATGTTTGGCCAAAGTTTCTCCAAGTTTATTTGCTATGTCAGATTTATCAGTTAATAATTCATCTCCACTTTTTAGATGCTTAATGCTAGATTTAGAGCCCTTACCTTTTATTTTCTGAATCATGTTCCACACCTTTGATATTGGCGTGCGCGAATTGATGTTTGAGACATAGTTTCGCCAAGAGTGGCGTTTGTTTTGTTTAAAAGTACGCCGTGCTTTGGCGTTTAAAATTCTAAATTTGTTTAAATTGTGGACCATAGGATGGCGACGGAAATAATGTTCAGCTTTCTTTCGTGCCTTGCGAGCTTGTTTGCATTCAGCGTTAAACCATGGTTTACGTACATGAGGAACTGCAGAGGATTTGGGGATACACTTGTCAGCTATGTGTCTGAGCTCACCTGAAAAACAGTTGATGGCATCAGGTACATCATGAAAAAGTTCTGGTTTGAGTATGTCAGCACTGAGGGTTTCATATAAAGGCCAGTTAGCCTTCTTAAAGTTCCATCTTGATGATGGAGGAACATCAGATGGATTCACGGGTTTTAGAATTGTTGGGAAATGGTCACTTCCACACAGGTCGTCGTGGACTGACCACTCGAATTCACTCAATAAGTCTGAGGTAGTAATCGATAAATCAAGAGCTGAATAAGTTCCTGTGCCAGCATGTAAATATGTGCTAGAACCGTCATTATATATGCATACATCATTATCTGAACAAAAGTCTTCTAATAGTTTACCTTTAGCATTAGTAGTGGTACCAACCCAGAGCGGGTTGTGGCCATTTAAATCTCCCATTATGATAAAAGGTTTTGGGAGTTGGTCATATAAATTTTGAAGGTCAGTCTTCCGAAGAGTTGAAGACGGTGAGATATACAAAGAGCATAATGTAAATGCAACGTGTAAAGTGAGTCGCACTGCAACAGCTTGAAGATTAGAAGTAAGTGTAATAGGGCTATGGATAACATTTTGTTTGACTAGGATTGAAGAACCTCCAGTGGCCCTGTCACCTGGAGGTGAGAAATAATGATAAGCATTGAAATGACGTAGGTCAAAAGGATCTGTCTGCTTTAAATAAGTCTCCTGCAGACAAAATGCTGACGGCATACAATCCTGGACTAATAAATGTAACTCATTGTAATTATGCCGTAGTCCTCTGCAATTCCACTGTGCGATGGTGTTGGGATAAACTATCTTTTCGGGGGATTTACTGGGGATCTACCCCGCACTTTTTTGGAGGGCGACAAGCTTCGGACGTTTTCTTAACGATAGACTACAGAGAGAAAATGACCATCTTCAAGCAGGAAGGAAGACCATGATAGAATATGGAGATGCTTTTTCTCATCAATTTGGACTTTAAAGTCAATTGTGTATGAACCAACAACAAGTTTTGCCTTAGCCTGAAATTAGTGGTAGTGCTCTTTTCCAGAGCAGAACTCTAAAACCGTTCACTATTTCTTCACCAAACTTGGCACATAGACAGATCTGGTGGTGTACTGGTTCCTTTTTTGGTAGTTTTGGAATTCTGAATAAAATATTTTGTGCATTTCCATGGCAACAAATTTGACTAAAACAGAAATTAGTGGTAGTGCTCTTTTCCGGAGCAGAACTCTAAAACCGTTAAATGTTTCTTCACCAAACTAGGCACATACATAGATCTGGTGGTGTGCTGGTGCCTTTTGGTAGTTGTGGATTTCTGAATAAAATATTTTTGGGATTTCCATGGCAACAAGTTTGACTAAAACAGAAATTAGTGGTAGTGCACTTTTCCGGAGCAAGACTCTAAAACCGTTCACTATTTCTTCACCAAACTTGGCACATAGACAGATCTTGTGGTGTACTGGTGCCTTTTGGTAGTTTTGGAATTCTGAATAAAATATTTTGGCATTTCCATGGCAACAAGTTTGACTAAAACAGAAATTAGTGGTAGTGCTCTTTTCCGGGGCAAAACTCTAAAACCGTTAAATGTTTCTTCACCAAACTTGGCACATACATAGATCTGGTGGTGTACTGGTGCCTTTCAGTAGTTGTGGATTTCTGAATAAAATATTTTTGGCATTTCCATGGCAACAAGTTTGACTAAAACAGAAATTAGTGGTAGTGCACTTTTCCGGAGCAAGACTCTAAAACCGTTCACTGTTTCTTCACCAAACTTGGCACATACATAGATCTGGTGGTGTACTGGTGCCTTTTGGTAGTTTTGGATTTCTGAATAAAATATTTTTGGGATTTCCATGGCAACAAGTTTGACATAGACTGAAATTGGTGATAGTGCTCCTTTCTGGAGCAGAACTTTAAATACCTTTCAATACTCTCCTTCCACTTTTCTATATACACACCTAAATATTTGACATACACATAACTCGTAGACATAATCATGAAGAGTATTTTGCCATTGCGGGGGATATTGATGACTTTGTCTTCTTCTTGTAAGGATATCTTATAGTATGATATCTTTCAAGGTTAAGTCTCAACCTCGTTACAGAAGCAACATATGAATCCCCAGCTTTAAGTATTCTTTCTTTAACCAGTACAGACCACTCAGCCTTCGTTAAGAAGGAAGATTGGTTTACATAGTTGTATAAATGCATATCTAGGTCATACATTGTGACAAGATTGAGCATGTGGAAGATTGGCGATGACTTGCTATATCGCTCTTTCTACAGTGATGAGGTTTGTCTGTACTGACAGAGTCTATGCACAAGCACTTTCTTAAAGACAAATTCAGTATCGCTGTTACATAGTTTACCGAGAAATAGCAAGGACTTCTGGTGCATATATCTTCGTACTGTGACCAGGGCGAATCTGTCTCTGGCTATTGTGGATGATCCACGTTTTGAAAGGCCTTGGATACTCTTACAAAACTCTCTTTGTACAGTTTCCAGCATATCATATTCCTTTCAGGTAAACGGGCCAACCAGCCCTGCCAACATCTGTCAATGACGTTCGCAGTTTTGTAGGAGTCTGTAATGACTACTGCCGATGTGTGCCTAACCTCTCACTCACTGCTAAACCCACTGTCTGGCTGACAAGCAAGTATGCTAGGTTCACATGCTTGGAGGAATGTCATTGGACATATGAGTATCTCAAGCAGTGTAACGGTAGTTCCCCGTTTAACCCATCCAGAACAAAACAAGCCATATACCTTCTACACAGCAGGGGCTAATACAGCTTTTTGAGAAGGGGTTGTGTGTGCACACTTCATTTTCACCCGTTTTCACAACAGTTTTAATGGCCATTTAATAAACTTTCAGGACAAAAGGGGGGTGCGCACCCCCTGCACCATAACGCCTATGCACAGATGCAAGTGAGACCTGTATAGAAGCTCGTTTAGTCCAAGTCCCACAGGTTGAGTGACACTCGGATTCCCTGGGCAACAGCTAAAAGGGATATCAATGCAATTCATTTTGTTTTGCGAAAGCAAGACCAGTATTTACATAATGCAAAATGTGTTATATAAATTGACCATAAGCCACTATAGTATTTACTTGAATCACCGAAGCAGAAGAAGAAAATATAGCTTTGGGGACTGGGAATATCTGTCAAATTCAGTATAGTGACTTAGTGTCCCGTGTCCTACCAGACAGAACATCGCTTTCTTAAGGAGATGAAGAGGTGCACCGACGAGAACTGATAGTCTGGACTCAAACTGTGATGATTCAAACAGATTGATTTCTAGGACACTGTGTGCCAGCTGTACATGGCACGATGATGCTGAACACATCAAACATGATCCAAAGGTTTCAGGTTTTGGTATGGTGGGTGAACAGGCCAAGGGTGAGGAGATACGGACAATCAAGGAACAAATTAGCAAAATACTAGAAGACCATTCAAGTCTAAAGAGGTATATAGTTATGGACCACCTCTTCTACTTTAGGTAGATGAAGAACCTGTCACCAGACTATATGTTCCTTCTCACCTCAAGAGCCAAGTGATTCAACAGTATCATCAAAAAACAGACACGTGGGCATAGACGAAACATTGACACCATGAAGTTAAAATATCATTGGCCAAACATGTACAAAAAAGACGAACTAGTAGACAATATCGAAAGGAGAGATATGATTCTGAAGACGAGGACGATGTCCCATTCGCCGAACTAGCACAAAGGATCAGAGATAATAATGAATCTCTGACATGGCTACTGACGAACAGATAGGAGAAGCAACCCTTTGTGACAGTGACGGAGACATGTTAGTAGCATGTAGCAGATTAAGAGATCAGCTAAATACGATCACATTGAAAGGCGACAAGTTAAAGAAGCTGACAGAAGCTTCTCGAAGCTTAATGAAGTCACAACAATCAGGTCTAAGTGGTTAGTGACGCTCGTCATAGATTCCCACACACCCAATATGTATTGACTGTGCAGAAATTCCTTGATTGCCATCATACCGACAGTCTGACAGGCATGATAAGCATGTTTTCTAAACTACATGACGAAGCAATGAGATTACAGTCAACAATTGAAGAGGTCAATGTAAACTTTGTAGAATTCGGCAGACTGTACACCAGACAGGAGCGATCATTATTATCGTTTGTCGGGAAGACACTGAGTTTTCTGTTTGGCGTAGTATCTGATGCAGATCAGACAAAATATTAAGAAATGTGCATGCAATCGGATTAGCTCACAAAGTTTGGGAAGAATTATTGATTATAAATACATTCAGAGTACAAATTTCAGCAAACAGACATGCCATTAAGAAAGCCATTATGGGCATAATTGAGGGAATCATTTGTAATGATCCAATAGAAGTGGATCAGCGAATCTAGAGATTGGAATGGGCAACAAAAACGTATTTTCTTCGGTTACCCAAATTTGTAAATGCTGAACGTACTAAATATGCATTATTAAAGACTTTTGAAGTCAACAATTGCACCCAGCCTTCAACAGGTTAATGCCATATCCAAAGTCCCATATATCCAATGAACTTGAGTCAGCTTTGCATAGTGGCTCTTTTTTTTAAACTAAAGATAAGGTCAAACTGACATGTCGAACAGGAGTACTGTATAATGCCATGTGGCCGGCTGACTTTGTGTGCTGGCGATTAGATGCCTGACTCTGAAGGTGTGGGTTCGTATCCCGAATGGGACTCAACACCACTAAAGTACTAGAATCTGTACTTTAATAAGAATGTGTAATCCCAAATATAACATATGTTACATTTAACCACTTTCTAAAAAATGGCATTGTGTATTTCATAGCTTTCGGCCGTGGGAGCCGCGCCAATTAACTCTTATCAGAGGGGTACACAAAAGTCCGCACTCCAGAATTACATGTGTTATCACACTTTGTTAAAATCTATGCGTTTCCTTTTTGGACAGTATATATGCGTGGGCCTGTTGCCATTATTCACTAGGCTTGTTAGACCCTGTTAGTTATGACTGTTATGTGTGTATGGAATAACTGCTGACTCGATGGATTCTCTTAGACGGTCACTTACGTATATTATGTTTTACAGATTAAAGATAATATGCAGAAGCGAGGGTTCGGGTGATCCTGGCACAGTCAGGCTGGTAAGGCTCATCATCAGCTCAGTGCCTTTGCCCCCTCTACACGCAGCCCAGACAGCAAATGGGACTTCTCCCAGGAAACGCTGCCTAGTCGTACCCTCCAAGAACTCTCCGGAGAATATGAAGGCTCCCCAACACTGAAAAGGGACAGAAAGTTCAATGATATAAATAAATTCATTGGCTTTATCTAAAAGGACAAGTTCAGGTTTGTTGGCTGGAATTCTTCTGAGGCTGTATATGGGCCTATTCCACAGAAGTTTGAAAGCATCATTTTCCATGACGCCCTGGACATGTTCAGGGTCGTACCATGGATGGACCTCGGAGTCAAAGCCACAGGCATGTCGGAGACGATAGTAAAAGCAACGAGCCATGCCATCATGTCGTTTAAGATATGCTGTTTGTGCCAAAGAAGGGCATCCACTGACAAGGTGTTGGACAGTCTCTGTGAATTCATTGCAAAGTCGGCATTTCATGTTAATATTCTCTTTAAGAATCACATTTAGGCGATTACGAGTGGGAAGTGACTGGTCCTGAGCAATAATAATATTATTATTATTATTATTACTATTATTATAATGTTTTACAGATTAAAGATAATATGCAGCAGAGAGGGTTCGGGTGATCCTGGCACAGTCAGGCTGGTAAGGCTCATCATCAGCTCAGGGCCCTTGCCCCCTCTACACACAGCCCAGACAGCGAATGGGACTTCTCCCAGGAAACGCTGCCTAGTCGAACCCACCAAGAACTTTCCGGAAAATATGAAGGCTCCCCAACACTGCAGCCTTCTGCATTACCCAGAGTGTCAGAAGAGCTGTACTCCCGGTGGAGAACCCGGGCACTCTCCTGATCTGCGCCAAAAGATCAGGAGGTACCAAACCAAGGGCACCGAGAACAATGGGGAGCCTGACGACAGTGTACTTGGGATGCAAGCGAGACATTTCAAAGGCGACGTCCGCATATTTATCATGCTTTTCCTGAATCTTGCCAATCACATTGGTGTCAAAAGGGACAGAAAATTCAATGATATAAATAAATTCATTGGCTTTATCAAAAAGGACAAGTTCAGGTTTGTTGGCTGGAATTCTTCTGAGGCTGTATATGGGCCTATTCCACAGAAGTTTAAAAGCTTCATTTTCCATGACGCCCTGGACATGTTCAGGGTCGTACCATGGATGGACCTCGGAGTCAAAGCCACAGGCATGTCGGGGCCGGTAGTAAAAGCAACGAGCCATGCCATCATGTCGTTTAAGATATGCTGTTTGTGCCAAGGAAGGGCATCCACTGACAAGGTGTTGGACAGTCTCTGTGAATTCATTGCAAAGTCGGCATTTCATGTTAATATTCTCTTTAAGAATCACATTTAGGCGATTACGAGTGGGAAGTGACTGGTCCTGAGCAATAATAATATTATTATTATTATTATTATTATTATTATGTTTTACAGATTAAGGATAGTATGCAGCAGAGAGAGTTCGGATGATCCTGGCACAGTCAGGCTGGTAAGGCTCATCATCAGCTCAGGGCCCTTGCCCCCTCTACACGCAGCCCAGACAGCGAATGGGACTTCTCCCAGGAAACGCTGCCTAGTCGAACCCACCAAGAACTTTCCGGAGAATATGAAGGGGTCCCCAACACTGCAGCCTTCTGCATTACCCAGAGTGTCAGAAGGGCTGTACTCCCGGTGGAGAACCCGGGCACTCTCCTGATCTGCGCCAAGAGTTCAGGAGGTACCAAACCAAGGGCACCGAGAACAATGGGGAGCCTGACGACAGTGTACTTGGGATGCAAGCGAGACATTTCAAAGGCGACGTCCGCATATTTATCATGCTTTTCCTGAATCTTGCCAATCACATTGGTGTCAAAAGGGACAGAAAATTCAATGATATAAATAAATTCATTGGCTTTATCAAAAAGGACAAGATCAGGTTTGTTGGCTGGAATTCTTCTGAGGCTGTATATGGGCCTATTCCACAGAAGTTTGAAAGCATCATTTTCCATGACGCCCTAGACATGTTCAGGGTCGTACCATGGATGGACCTCGGAGTCAAAGCCACAGGCATGTCGGAGACGATAGTAAAAGCAACGAGCCATGCCATCATGTCGTTTAAGATATGCTGTTTGTGCCAAGGAAGGGCATCCACTGACAAGGTGTTGGACAGTCTCCGTGAATTCATTGCAAAGTTGACATTTCATATTGATATTTTCTTTAAGAATCACATTTAGGCGATTGCAAGTGGGAAGTGACTGGTCCTGGGCAGCAAAAAGGAAGCCCTTAGTTTCACATTTAAGACCAGCCGACTTCATCCAGGCGAAGGAGTCGGTAGGATTGCTATTCTGTTCGACACACTGCATGTAAACACGATGCAATGGCTTCTCAGAAAGCTTCTCCACAAAAGACCGACACTGGGCAGACTTCACCTGGTTTACTCCCATCACTGTACCGTCCAGCAGTACATCGCCATCAACAAAATCAACCTCAAATCTCAGATTCTGTCCATCAACCTTGGCACGCTTAAAATAGCTGTGGAATTCCTTGCTTTCATCATGAGACGTCACATGCATCACTAGAGGATCATCCGATAAATAGATATGTGCAAAAGTACACAATAAAATTCTATCATGAAGAGCCTCCACGTGCACATTAATCAAACCCCGACCTCCAGAATTGATTGGCATGTATAAACGGTTAAGAGAGGAACGAGGGTGGTGGGCTCTGTTATCAGACATGATCCTTCTGGTCAGACGGTCAAGACTCTGGATGTCTTGTTTTGTCCAATCAACTACTTCAAAGGAATAGGAAAGGACTGGCTATTATTATTATTATTATTATTATTATGTTGTTGTTGTTGTTTACTTACTTCTCTTGAAATATAAGGAACCTATGTTATGATAAACCATGTAAATGGAGTACTTGCAACAAATGTAGCGACAAATTTTCTGATGAGGAAAGGGCGAATGTAACACTGTTTGACATGCACACATATGCTATGTCAGACATATGCCACGCTGGTCAAAATATTATGACCAGCTAAGCAGACTATGTCCGTTGGAACTGTCGACCAACACTTATCGTTAGTCGTTCATATGCCTTTAAAACCAGGCAGGACTGGCAAACAGGGGAGAGTCGGGAGACAGCGAGAAAAGCGCGGAAAGATCAGAAGAAAGGCAAGGGACATTAAGCGACGAACTGACCTGCCTGGTAGCCTCTGTTGGACACTGTAAGTTGTGTGCAAACTGTTCGCCCTGCCTCACATGTTGTACTGTGAGAAATAAAACACTCATTCTGTGTACAACATATATAACTCGTGTTGTTTCAAGAGCTCCGGATGTGTTACACAGTCTACATACATCCCTAAAGACAAGGTGGGTATATGCACAATCCCATGTTCCAGATGCCCAAAAAACATTCAGAGGTCAACATTCATTCGTTTAAGCAATATGTCGCAGAAAGGGGAAATAAGTGCCTGCTTTGTTCTTATTTACTATACGTTTACAAACACTAACTCTATGCTTTCAGATTATTGATTTAACTTAGTCAGTGCTCCAGGCAGTCTTGTAGGCGTTTACAATCTATTCAGATATGTCAGCACTATCTACAACCTGTATATATTCTTTCAGAGACAATTGCGAAAGTGAATGAAGCCACTATATGAAGCTACATTTTAAACCTGTCTCAGCAGCAGTATAATACACACCACTGGGCTACCCATCAATACGCACCCACACCTTCCCCAAGTGACAACCCCGTCGTCAGCTGAGGCAGTGGCATTGTTAGGAATCAGAAACAATCCGATTTCTTTGAATTATGGCATGGCATTAAACCAACCATCGGTTACACCTAGTTGGGCTGTCAGTCCAGACTTGAAGAGGTTATTTTAAGACGATATATTCATGAATTTTTGTTGAAAGGTGAGGATTCTGCATACTGTATTCCTTGTGATGAAAGAATCACGTTTAAACATGTCCTGCTTGACTGTTTTGATTTTTCCCTCACAAGGAATCAATATTTTAAAGCTTTATCCATGAAGGACCTTCTTAATAAATCTCGGTTTTCATTTAAATATTGCATTTGTAAAAGAAAGGAATGGATTCAAATGTTTTATAGTATGTTTTGTAAATAGTCATGTGTTCTTTTATTGTTGATAGATAGATTTGCAACGGAGATTGTTAGTGGCTGTATTCTTAAATGGGGTTAAAGTATTGTATAATTATTGTCCTCCTGAGAAGACCAAACACATTCAATTAAATTTTGATCTACCAAGCTTTTTAATCGTAGTATTATTGTTATATTATTGTTCATTTTAATTTATGGCTTAATCTGAACACAATCGCCAATGGCTGAAGGGATGATGTAACTCCAGCTGGGGTCCATGCAGGTAGCAAATGTACTGTAAGTCCCCATGGTCCCTAGTATGGTGATCTGCCTTTAGTTGTTAGCGATGTATAGTCTGTTTGTATATTGTATTGTTCTCTTTAATGACATGGTTGTATGATAACATGATAGTTTTACCTTAATATCAGTGGTAGTTTTACTGTTCATGGACAACAGATTTTTAATTTCTAAATTTATTGATCTCTGATATAATGATTAACTGTTCTCGTCAAGATGTGGCTGAAATATTGCTGATGTGACGATACATACTTACTCACTCACTTTGAATGATGTTAGTCACACCGGGGATTCGTCTAAAATATCTGTTCGTAAATGTTCCACTCATAATGATACATTCATTCCTTTCTCTTGAGGGGATCGTACCTGCACAAGACCCTAACACTGCCGATGCACTGTCTATACCTTGAAAATTCACCTTAAACTTTTCTGGGCCTTACCCATTCTACAGATGTTTCAAAAACGGGTTTATTTTGTATTAGTATGATCTGAAAAAGGTATAAACAATTTTATGGATGAAAATGCCAAATCAAATACGTTTATATAAAGAGCAACGATGCCACCAGAATGCAGAGGTTGTTCGAGACTTTCATACAGTATTTGGTGTTGAAGATATGATTCTCTCCTATTGCAGCCTGCGATGAGCTGAAGCTGAGCTGATGAACTCTTGTTAAGATTCCTAGTCCTTCTCTCTGTGACTTGTTTCAATGATTTGCCGACTTGACAAATATACTAACGGAAAAAGTAACTGTGCATAACATAAAATTGCATAAAATAAAAGTTATTTGAAAAGTTATAAAAATAACCCACAATAAACATGTAGCAAAGCACTTTGCACGGAATTTGATGTCACGTATCGCGCGTGCACAATGAACTTACTCACTTTTTGTATGCTTTTTGACACCTGAAGTTCACACACCTGATATTGAAATTTTAAGAACGATTGATTATTCTCTAACCTTTGAATTTTGTCGAAGACACGTTAATTTCAACCTAAACTGCGTGTACGTCATGCCACGGCTGACAGAAAATCGGCGTCTCCGCGCCGCCGTGGGTATGCTGGAGGCTGAAATGGCCCAAAATGAAGTGGCCAGAGATTTTCGTGTCCATCGAAACACGATCTCATCTCTATGGAGACGTTTTCAACATTATGGCAACACGAGATATTTGCCTCGGATCGGCAAGACAACCACATTCGGCTGACCCATCTAAGGAATCGATCCCAGACTGCCAGTATGACTGCTCGGACGACTTGTCATTGTCATTGGCAGTCTGACTGCCATACAGATGAGATTATTGGGCCTCATGTGCAGCCGTTCATTCAAGGACGTAACTTCACGCTTCAGCAAGATAATGCCCGTCCACATGTCCTTTGTGTTGTGACAGATTTCCTGAGACAGAAGAACATTCCTGTACTCTCCTTGCTAGCTGTTTCTCTGGACCCGTTCCCTATTGCGCATGTTTGGGATGAAATGGAATGACGTTTACGTCAAATCCAGAATCAGCCATTGACTAACCTGAATTGGAACAAGCGTTGGTTCAGACATGGAACATCACTCCCCAAGTTTCCTTCAATCGGTTAGTGTCGTCTATGCGTCGTCATTGTCAAACCTGTATTAACTCCAATGATGGACACACACGATGCTGAATTTGTGAACTGACTTTCTACACCACATCTCTTCAAGAGCGTGTCACGATGCCTAGTGTCATAACACACAGACTTCGGTCTTATCCTGTCAACAGTTAAACAGTGATTAAGGAAAACACCACGAATCATGTTATCATCTCTCTGCATTAAAATATGGCATAACATCAGCTAATGCACAGTCACTTTATTCCGGTAGTATAGATATATTTTCACTGTCTGGCTGAACGTTCTCGGAAAATGAAGGAAACGTTATTGATGATTAACATACACACCAAACTATATAATCACCATTTTTTTACATTGAGAAAGCTCGGACGTCCATGATTGGTAATGCAAAACAAACACAAGGGTGCCCACGCCCCACTGGGTAATCTGTTTTAAAATGTATCCCAGGTTACCATTAAATATTAGTTATTAGTTCAAATATATTTCAGTTATAATGATCATAGACAGTTAATATATATGATAATGTATTTAAATATAAATGCCAATGACGGGTTTATTTAGACATATATTTGGTTTGTGAGCAGCATTTCTACTTGAAACACATGCATAGTAAATCAATACTATCACGTGATGTTCTGTAAATGATATCGTGTAGATGCATGTTCTACCCATTGCGTAAGTTAGCTCGATGAATTTTCACATAGTTTTGTCATTAAACAACCACGCCCTATGCAACAATTCTGTTGCTACCAACATACAATAGACCCGTGAAGGCCCGGGTTAGAATATTGATCTTCAGTAACCCATGCTTGTCGTAAGGGGCGACTAAGGGGATCGGGTGGTCATACTCGCTGACTTGGTTGACACATGTCATCGGTTCCCAATTGCACAGATCGATGCTCATGCTGTTGATCACTGGAGTGTCTGGTCCAGACTCGATTATTTACAGACCGCCGCCATACAGCTGGAATATTGCTGAGTGCGGCGTAACACTAAACTCACTCACTCACTCACCAACATACAATATTATCATTGGCAAATATACCAGTCACGAATTAAACGTATATATCAATCACCATATGATCATACAGCCTCACGTTGGTTCTTCCATGACCTTTGATGTCTGACTTACATGCATATGGTTTTTTCGCCTTAGGAAATTTGGGCAAAAGTTGTGTGCACGTTGTCCTTGACTGCCCAATGTCGCATCCTGTTTGGAGACAACTTTGAAGAGTGGACATTTGGTTGCTCCTCAAGGTAGTTTTTATTACCCCTCGGATCAGTTGTAGTGAATGATACTAACCAATAATCGGATCGGACGGAGTTAAATGTACATTTTTCAGTATCTCCAACATCGCAATTTTCAGTATCTCACGTAAATGAAGTCTTGTCAAGTTGACTGTTTATTCAGGTATATTGTGCCCGGCTTTGGATACACCATGTAGCTACATGAGACGATGCCGGGTGATAATTATAAATAGTGAACTTCCAAACGATGTACAATTCAGAAATAAAGTGTTTTGATCATATGAAAGCAAGCATTTAAAACATTTGTTAAATTATGATTATATTATTGTTGTCCTTGTCGCTGAGGTGTTGTTATCATCGCAGCTCGGTACCCTGGCCATGTTGAGCGTGTATATATAAATAGCCTGTTAATTATAATTCAAATTTATCGTATAGCGTATATTGTTGTTATGTGCCTAAAGCATGTTTAATGCGTTTGTAATTGAAATGAAAAAACTGAATGTGTTTTTCATGGTTTTCAGAATATGTGCTTATAGACTTCAGTGGCTCGACCCAACAAAAACTACGAATTCATTTCAAGTATATTGAGAAGAAAACTTTTGTAAAGCAGACTATTGAAACTGCCACAATAACAATCCACTCCCTCAAATGCATCAACCTATTACGGTCATCTTTACATACATTGAACATCTATTTTCTCTGATAGGACCCATCTCTGAAAACGTTGGGAACGTAAGGCAACAGGACGCATGTTTGAGATGATTTCTTCCATAAAGAAGTCACCAAATGCTTTTCATATTCAGTTCATCTTGATTAGATGTTATATCTTGCTTCACATCATTTATATAAAATTCATATCAAGCTATCCAAAGATGAAACCTATTTTTTGCGGAATTATGTAAATTTGCTAGCAATTACTGCTGAATGAAATTCTGCCAGTTATTTTTGGAGTAAAGGAATTCTGGCAAATTGTACTGCAGGAAAGAAAACTATCAGAATTTTTTTTCCTAAAGTATTTTCAGAGCCAATATGTTTGCTTGTGAACAAGTGAACACACTGGCACATTCGTTTTTCGTATTCATCTCCGAGCTTTCCTGTGATATAAATAATTCTTCCGTCCTTCTGTGTGTCGAGTTAAAAACATTGATAGGTTGTCAGGCCCTGCCCTAGTGGTCAAGCTTGCCGACCTAGCTGGTGCATATTATCGTATCCCAATTGCGTAGGTTGATGTTCACGGAGTCAGTCACTTGATTGATTGACGTACAATCTATTTATAAATGGCATCCCTATCTGCAACCTGCAAATATGCTTTTATGTACGGTTTCAAAAATATTTCGATGGAAATTGTTACACAACATGTAATTACCCTGTCCACAGATGAAAAGTGTTATTGAATTATCCTTGCGCTGTCCGAGTGGTTCGGAATACATACACTTCTCAGTCTTCAGCTACTGAGTATGATTTACATCTTGCATGTACCTCATGTGCAATTAGACAATTAATACATAATCAATTAAATATGTTAATAACATTTTTCATTACGCTCAGGTAGAGGGAAGGGGAGGTAATACAGTATCAGAGAGTGGTTCGAAGAAATACGCTTCTCACTTGAGAGAGAGAGAAATATTCCATAATAGCTAACGTTAACACGCCTGGTTTTCATTAGGTATATTAAGTTTATGTGACAGATGTCACATGTATCTCGAGTAGAACATTATCTTATGTTAATGATTTGTGTTTGTGCGTGTACTTGATATGGAAACTCAGTTACCCAATTATGTGTTATGAGGTTGTATCCATCCATACATGGACAAGGCTCGATTAATGAATAAATAATAAACCACCACAATACCTTAAGCATTGAGCACTATTTTCAATATGTATTCACCGCTACAATGAATGAAACAATTGAATAAATTGCTTCAAATTGGCTCTATTTTAAAATACTTATTTACCAGTCTGATGGAATAGTGAAATGAGCATATATCAAATATACTTCATATTTATTGTTGTAGAGAAGGTGTGGAGGGTTATATTACCAACTATGAGAACGAGGTGCTAGATGTGAGTGAGAGTGAACCTGATAATCCAGTAAACAGGTCTACTACGGGAGTACAGTTGCTGCGTGAGTATACTGTTTGAAACACAGGACCAACAAAGCATGATCACACGTTTGATGAACTGAAGGATTTAAGAACTTCCTAATCTTGACAAGTTCTCACTTTTGCTAAAATCATAATTAATGTATATTTCATATTATTATCATTTTTTCTCCGTTTGTCGCATCGACCATGTTGCCATTAATATTGTCATAAAAGTTCTGTTTGGTAAAACATTTCTCCGAAGACAAAGCAAAGAGGGTTTAAACTTGTGAGACAGACCTTTCTTTAGTATAAAAATCATAAGCTGGTTCGTCATGTGCATGCTCCACAAAGGACATGCTTATGTCCTTTATTTATATATTTAATTTTATTTAATCATTATTCCCATGCATTTTCTAGTAACATCTACAATTATTGAACTTATCTCTGATTGGACAAGGTTTTATTGAATGCTCAAGTTCAATTAAACATATACTTTGTTGTAGAACGGGGTTAAACCATCAGGTGAACATCTACATATTCTTAATCATGTTGCATTTTGAATTGGAAAATTGAATAAGTCAAATTGTCAGATTACGTAACTTGCAACACTTTATTATCATAGATACTAACGCCAAGTTTTGTTAAATAATAAATTTAAATAAATTTTAGATGCTCAAAGCAACATGTCAGCTCCAACCCGTTATTTTCCAGGTGCAGTGGACCTTACATTCACTCGTTCAACGCTACTGCAATTGCACTATTGACTCTAAAAAGGTGTTCAATTGCAGTTATGGGTACAGTTACATTCGGACCATGGGACTACGTGGTGTTCGGGCTCATGCTGGCTGGGTCCACCCTCATTGGGATTTACTACGCCGTGAAGACTCGCAAAGGACGCAGTACAAACGAATATCTTGTCGCAAGCAATTCTATGACATTCCTTCCCGTAGCGTTGTCCTTAATAGCGACGTCGGAGTCGTCAGTGATGATGTTGGGATCCCCAGCCGAGTCGTATGCCTTTGGAATTGAGCTTATCCTTGGTGAAATTGGAAATGCAGTTGGGACCATCATTGAAGTCATTGTGACTCTAACTTTCCTCAAGAGGCTGAATCTGTCAACACCATTTGAGGTAAGGCTTCTAGTGCCCCATTGTGTAAAGACTTTATACTCATGTTTCATCAGTTATACATTCCCAAAATATGCACAGAACAGCGAGTGAGTTAAAATTTAAAGTCACAGAGTTGTATAGATCAAAAATAAGATTAGACAAAAGAACTATTTGTCGACTAAGGACAGTAAGGTAACTAGACTATCACAGATTAAGACCTAAAATTAGCCATTTATCATAAAACGATAATTAAACATGCAACAATACAATATAAAATGGGCAACTGGGCAGCCCTATTATTTCTTTTAAAAAGATCCTTCAGATTAAACGTTGAAATTTTATGCTAAAAGATCCTTCATCATTTGAAACTTTGAAATATTTATCCGTGCATTGCAGAACAAAACTATGTTTACATGCCGAAATTTCATGCTGATACCTATATAATCACGTTAAGAAAACACCATAGGACTCATAACCAAAATTTTGCTGTTGCTTCCTTTGCTAGTTTGCTATTTTCATGATGCGATTTTTTGGGAGAGTATATGCCAGGAATAGTGTTAATTCCATGAGCACTAGGCATAGAACCAATTAAAACTTGGTTATGGCTACATGATGTCGATATGTTCGTTTACGAAATCAAGGAAACCTCAGCTAGCCATTGCTTCTTTTACAGTACTTCGAAAGACGATTTCGCTCGAGACGCCTTCGACTGATAACTCATGCAGTGACGTGGCTACATTATGTAATGTATATATTTATTCTGATCTAGAAAGTGTATTTGTACTTTGAGCTCAAAGAACAGCGTATAGTGATATAATGATATCATACTCTTTATGTTAAACTATTAATATTTTACAGCTTCTTTCATATATTTCTCGCTATTTACGTGCATTTTATGATATTATGTGTAAGCGTCCAACATATTTAACACTGCCTTTTTCAATAAGTTGTACCCTATGACAGTCGGGCTGAAAGCGAAAAATACCACGACAGATCTCTCTTTTCACGCATTCCTTTCTTAACACAGTTGCAGTACATGAGTGTTGTCATCTACGGCCAGGCCATCGCTATAGAACAAGGTACTTTACAGTCCATGACTGAAACAAGAAACACACGCTCCACGCTATTCTGCACCTATAGGAAAACAATGCGAAATAATTCTGAGACTGGTATTGATTGTTTTGTTTTCATCTGGGTGAAACAGCTGCTAGTTTGAATGTTCAGATGTTTCTCAAATAATTCTAGCATGAATTTCTTGCGTTAAATACATGACAGGTGGCGTCACATCTGTTACTTCAGGGATGATACATGGAAGCGAATTTTTTTGTAAATATAAATCGAAACTTAATTAAATCTATTTAAGAAAAGAAAATTCTAAAATCTTACGTGTTGCATTTGTTGATCAATTTGGCATAACATTCATGTCATAAAAGAATATCTCTCTTTTCAATGTCAGTGACTGGGTTATCCATGTATGCTGCAATGGCGGTGACCACGTCCATTACTGTCATCTACACCTCCATTGTAAGTGTGACAAGGTATTACATGCACCTCTGTACATGAATGTCCTTGTGGTACTCAGTGTTGGGCTATTCAAAACACCTAGATCATTATAACTTCAGGTTACCATTTCAATTACCTTTGGTTTACACGGATCCTTCATCAAAAATGGGTGACCCGCCTAACAGTTGGTCATCATACCCCGACCGAGTCCTTTCTTTGCTCAAACTTTGAACTCTTGTTTACCCTGTAACATATTGCAGACTTGCGAATACACTTTAAGTAAATGTTCAAATTCTGGTACGTTTCAATGTGCAATCACTTCCTTCAGGTCACTGTGTCAGAGTGAGGTACTATGCGCCAGCACACAAAGTAACACACCCAGCCATCACGGCTTCCCCAAAATGGAAGTGTGACAACTGTTAGTCTTGATAATGTACTTTGTGTACCCCTCTGACAGGTGTAAACTGGCACGACTCGCATGGCCCAAAGCCTTTTGAAAGTGGTCAAAAGTAACATACAGATATAGTTTCTCTGAGTGGGTTCGAGCATTGACTTTGTGTGCTGGCGAATAATTGCCTGGTTCGAATCCCGGATAGGTAAGTACTAAACTATTGCTTTACTGGGAAAGTGTAATCCCAAAGATTGTACATTTTTGTTTACCGTGTCCAAATTCGATATTTGTTCTCTACAGTTTGAACATTGTTCGTTGTCATGTTTAACAAAATTAACTGCACATGTGATATGATCAAATACATGTTATTAACAAAAATAATATTGTAAAAATAAAATGATTATTTGATTGTAAATGGCGGAACTTTCCTCTCAGCTTGATCTATCCTTCCAGGGCGGGCTGAAGGCTGTCATGTGGACTGACGTGATGCAGCTTACACTCATGATGGCAGGAATGCTGACGGTTATTATAAAGGTGGCCTTATTTTCATTTTGTGTCGGGTGCATTTGTGGGATCATGTTGGTTTATTTCAGGAGCAGAAGGGTTACGGATACCATGGATATTACAGAGAAACCTTGCAAGACATTAAAACTAAACTTGTACATAATTTCGGTTCATACAAAGTTTGACTGGAACTGAAAGACACGTGGTTTCATAGTCTGAACTTATACACAAATAAACAAGGCGTTTTCTTCTGCAAATTGTCATCAAATGTTGAATCAATAGTGATCAATTGGCTTCAGTCCACGCCAAAAGACGTCGACGCATTGAAGACGTAAGACGACAAATGATGTTCAGCGTGCTCCGTTGCCATTCCTGTATGAGACATTGTTCCAGTTGTTGAGCGGTGACAGGTGGCGCTAGTAGTCTTCTGATTTTTTTTTATCCAGGTATTCCCATAAGTGTTCTATCGGATTCATGTCGGGAGAACATGCTGTTCACGGCCAAATAACGATGTTAGCGTTATGCAGAAAGTCGTTTGACAGTCCTGCTGTATAATGCCTTGCGTTATCGTGTTGGTAGACAATGCCATGTGGTTGGTTCTGGGTAAATGGCAACACAACTGGTAAAACTTCATCCCTGTATCCTCGAGCATTCATGTTGCCATGAGTAATCACAATTCTCGTTTTAAGATCGCCGCAGATTATCCCCCACACCATTACGCTATCGGCTCCAAACGGTCGGACTTGCTGAACGGAATTAGGCGCTCAATGTTCAACTACTCGTCTGTAAACACGAGCCCGTCATTACTATACAGGCAAATCCTAGACTCTCGCTAATCACGCATCTGCCAACGTCGAACTCGCCTGACCCATGTCACTCGACGTCAGTTGTGAAGAGTCAGATGCACTCCATGGTTCTCTTAGTCTCTCCGATACATTGTCATTCTCTTTCCATAGAGGTTACTTGTCATATCTTCCTACGAACCTCTGTTCTAATACGGCCCTTTCATGGTGCGAATGTTCAGGATTCGTGATTGGTTACAATCAGATTTAGTTGTGCAATCAGCGACGTAGTTTAAAAAAGTGATCATTCCCAAGGCCTCGGTAATTTCCGTAGGCTTCGGGATAAACTAGAACCTCTTCCCATGCGCGATGTGCAAACGTTTCTTCTAGACAGAACTCAGTCATGTAATGGTGGATCAATGGCGTCTCCGTCGCCCTCGTTGACAACGGACAAGCTAGCCATTAAATGTCTTGTGTGTCACATCAACAGAAGTCCCCGGCAGAGGAAGGATATTTGTGGCCACATATTTGCTTGCATTAGTAAAGTTGGATCTAAGTCGATGTAACACGTGTTCTGATTGGATAGAAAGAAGGGAGATAATTCGGGTTGCGATTTTTAGCCGCTAGGGGATTTTACGACAGCCAGGAAATATGGCCGTATTAGAACAGAGGTTCGTAGGAAGATATGACAAGTGACCTCTGTGGGAAGAGAGAATGATACAATGTGTGTCGACTGATGTGGTGTCCTAGTGCCATCGCTGCCGTTGACGTCGCCGTTACAAAACGATTTCTCAGATGAATTGTCCGGATGTGTCGATCAACACTGGGCGTTGTCACACATGGTCGACAATTCATAGGCCTGTCTGACGTATTGCCTGTTTGTCTTAGTCGTTGCATCAGGCTTCGCGCCCTCTACCGGCCGAACATTATTTCATGCGAACCCCATTGAGTTATGTCCTGGTTCGGCTAGGTTTCGTTCTGACAAACGCTTCCAGCGCTTTGACCGTTGAATAAACTGCACAATTTATACTCAGTTGACCTCTGTAGAGTACCTTGCGTATCACAAACCTGATGATTTTATTCCCATTTAAAGCTTTCAATAAGTTTGCCGTCCATTCTCGGACGAAGTCAGGACATATGCCCAGAAGTAAACTAATCTCAGGCTACAGACCCGCACCGAATAGTAGAGCGAGTCTCTGGTTGGATAGCGTCTTCTATTATTCCAACCTCTTTTAACATGCAACTGTATTATCCAATTAGAGACTCGCTAGCCGAGCCGGGCCGCCATTTTGTTTCGACTTATTGACACACCTTTCTTATATCTTATATATATAGGTCATGCTTATAAATATATCAGAGTCGGGCGCCTATGTCTTGTGCGTTATCTCAATTCTCACTCGCATCCACAGGGTACACTGGCCGCAGGCGGGATTGTGGAAGTTTGGGACCGAGCATCAGACACTGGGAGGTTGAACTTCAGGTGACATAAGTGTTATACATTAAATAGCTTTGCAGATGAGTACTAAACTGTATGTTTCCGTCTAACCGATCAGTTTACAGTCGTTAAGATAGGATGAAATAAATAATGAAGTACATGTTACTTTTTGTTTGACAACGAAGCCTTGACCATGACCCAACAGTGCGCCATACCGTGTGGAATCTCTTCTTCGGACGAATCCTGGCGGGGTTTGGGTATCTGTATATGCCATCATCGCTCCAGCGCATCTCGTCAGCCAAGTCACTCAAGGAAACCAGGAGGTGGGTATAGGTAGCACTGAACCATTCCTCTAATGAGGAATAAGGGACTTGGTAAGTGGATTCGTATGTTCCTTAGACTTTTTTCAGTATGGAAGCTCAGTAACCGCAAGTAACCTATATCCACTGACGGGTTGTATTTAAGTAAAAACTCCCAATACTAATGCAGTGTGTCATGGGCTATTTTGTCTTTGTCTGTGTGCAACTGAAAGTTCGAGGCTTAATTGTAAGATTATAAAAAAAATGAAGGTCAATAGATCAACACTATTTGAACGTGGTTAGTTGACGTCTATAATTATATGTCAGTGGATATAGCACAAGTTGTACAAAGATGTCAGTGGACATAGCACTAGTTGTACACAGATGTCAGTGGATATAGCACTAGTTGTACACAGATGTCAGTGGATATAACTCTAGCTGTACACAGATGTCAGTGGATATAACTCTAGTTGTACACAGATGTATGTGGATATAGCACTAGCTGTACACAGATGTCAGTGGATATAGCACTAGTTGTACACAGATGTATGTGGATACAGCACTAGTTGTACACAGATGTCAGTGGATATAACACTTGTTGTACACAGATGTCAGTGGATATAGCACTAGTTGTACACTGATGTATGTGGATATAGCACTAGTTGTACACAGATTTCAGTGGATATAACTCTAGTTGTACACAGATGTCAGTGGATATAGCACTAGTTGTACACAGATGTATGTGGATATAACTCTAGTTGTACACAGATGTCAGTGGATATAGCACTAGTTGTACACTGATGTATGTGGATATAGCACTAGTTGTACACGGATTTCAGTGGATATAACTCTAGTTGTACACAGATGTCAGTGGATATAGCACTAGTTGTACACAGATGTGAGTGGATATAACTCTAGTTGTACACATATGTATGTGGATATAGCTCTAGTTGTACACAGATGTATGTGGATATAGCACTAGTTGTACACAGATGTCAGTGGATATAACTCTAGCTGTACACAGATGTCAGTGGATATAGCACTAGTTGTGCACAGATGTATGTGGATATAGCACTAGTTGTACACAGATGTATGTGGATATAGCACTAGTTGTACACAGATGTCAGTGGATATAACTCTAGTTGTACACATATGTATGTGGATATAGCTCTCATTTAGGTACTCTATGACATATCTAGAAAGCCATTTTACAAATTTATGAGGTTCCTAAGTGCTTATAAATATGATAATGGATCAATAATGATAATGCTATAACTAAAAGGCAAAACGTTCATTGACTTCATTTTCTTTCAATCCCAACATTTTTCACCACTGGCAGATGACGTTAAACTTAACAAATATTTTATATCTATAAGTCTACTGTGTAATTTGTTGTAGCCTGTATTATGTTCTTTATTGGACATTTACGAAACTATTGTCCTTTTTAGTGTCAGTTATGTGTAATGTGCATAACCACTCCCAGTTAGTTGTATTAATATGTATCACTTTGAGAAAAAACAAATGGAAAGCCAATGGGTAACTGAAACCTAATGGAGCCTTATCGGTTCTTCAGTAATTTATAAGTTTAAGGCATCTGTGAGTGTACCTAACAAACCGTTAAAGGAGACAAAGTAGAATCTTAAGTTTCCGTAATATGGTTTAACTTTTCCTGAAATTATTCTTCTTTTATGTGACAGTATCTTTATTTGAATTCTGGTGTACAAAAACACTGAGATCACTAAACTGAAACTTATATACATGGAATACATAGACAGTTTAGCGTAGGTTAATGTCGGTTATATGCTGGTATATATGGAGTAATTTCCTCTACGTTCGTTTCATTGACGTTCCCATCAATGATGGTTTCCAGCTGCTTTATGCAATGGAAACTACCAATGATACTTTACTTTAAATTTCCATTTCTGGAAACTAACTTTGTTGTTCGCTGAAACTAACCTTGAAAATTTAATTTTGTAAATGTGTGCATTATATAAAAATACAAACTTACCTGTCTGCGAAGGACAGTTAAATAACTAGTCTATCTCAAATGTACACTAAAAACATATAACCATAAACACTTTTAACAGTACAGTATAAAGATGGCCATTGCTTTTCCTCCCCTGCATGGGCCCTAGCTGGATACTGTATATAGAAATTATTTGCAAGTGTAACAGTAAATAAATATAGCCCCCAATGGAACAACACAAAGCTAAGTTTGCCATTTCATCTAAGCTGAAACCAACAGACTTGTCAGTTTCCGGGTACAGAAACCTAGCTGAAACCTACATTACCCAGTATCCAATAGGTTTCCGCAACAACGGAAACTAAGTCATTTTGCTACGAATCTTTCAGCGACCTGAAACTAAATGGAAACTCATAATGACAGTTTCAGTTGTAGAAATCTGACGGAAACCTAGATTTGTTAGTTTCAGTTTTGTAAACTACGCGGAAACTCGCATTGTCTGTTTCCGGATATTGAAACCTAGCGGAAACGAACATTACCCAGTATCCATTAGGTTTCCGCAAAAATGGAAACTAAGTTATTTTTGCTGTGCTAGTTGTACACAGAAGTATGTGTATATATATTTAGTTGTACACAGATGTATGTGGATATAGCAGTAGTTTTACACAGCTGTCAGTGGATATAGCTCTAGTTGTACACAGATGTATGTGGGTATAGCAGTAGTTGTACACAGCTGTCAGTGGATATAACACTAGTTGTACAGAGATGTATGTGGATATAGCTCTAGTTGTACACAGATGTATGTGTATATATCTTTAGTTGTACACAGATGTATGTGGATATAGCAGTAGTTGTACACAGCTGTCAGTGGATATAGCTCTACACAGATGTATGTGGGTATAGCAGTAGTTGTACACAGCTGTCAGTGGATATAATACTAGTTGTACACAGATGTATGTGTATATATATCTAGTTGTACACAGCTGTCAGTGGATATAGCAGTAGTTGTACACAGCTGTCAGTGGATATAGCAGTTGTTGTATACAGATGTCAGTGGATAAAGCACAAGCTGTACACAGATGTCAGAGGATAAAGCAGTAGCTATGCACAGATATCACTGGATTTAGCACTAGCGATACACAGAAGTTAGCATATATTTCAGTGGATACAACAAACGTTACAGAAGTTAAAGCAACAATGTTTACATTCAGGGCTCTACTTGTCACCATCCCTGCTTTCCCCATCCTCCTTCTGATTGGCCTGTCTCAGGGGATTGTCGCATACGGGTACTATTACCATATACGGTGTGACCCAGTGGAGTCCAAGCAAATCAACTCTCTCAATCAGGTATGTTATCATTCAGCTTACAGTTACCTTTTCGAGAGAACATTTAATTACTTGATGATATATATCGGGATTTCCTTTGATACTGATAATAAACATATCTGTAAATTACTCAATTTCAGATTCTGCCCTTTTTCGTCATGGACCTGTTCCACAATATACCCGGAATGTCAGGATTTTTCCTAGCTGCCCTTTCCAGTGCCTCACTCAGGTAAACACGTCAGTTTACACATGTTTCTATTGCAGTAGTATACATCTCACATTCAATTGTTGCATTCGAAAACCAAAGATTTGACAGGGTAGAGAAGTAACGCCGATGGCAAAGGTTGGATTGCTCACATTTGTCCAGTATTCATGAATCCTTTTGTGCCAGAATGTTCCATAAGCCCTTATTAATCACATCCTTACTCAAACACTTATATGTGTAGGAACGGACTTCCTTTTTCATGGTATTAAATCTTCAAGTATAGTTGCAACGTGCTCAAATACAAGTGTGATGTATTCCGATTGTTGGGGGCTCGTTGTTGTTGCAGTACCATATCGTCCTGTCTGTCAGCTGTGGCCCACATAACATGGTATGACATCGTCAAACCCTGCAGGCCAAATATGTCAGACTTCAAAGGTGTACTAGTTGCCAAAGTAACAGGTAATATTGTTCTCTGTCGATTTCAAAATTGAAACCATACTTAGAGTATATATGGGGCGGTGGGGTAGCCTTGTGGTTAAAGCGTTCGCTCGTCACGCCGAAGACCCGGGTCGATTCCCCTTATGAGCATAATGCGTAAAGCCAATTCCTGGTGTCCCCCGCCGTGATTTGCTGGAATATTGCTAAAAGCGGCGTAAAACCAAACTCACTCACTCACTAGAGTATATATAATAAATGAACATAAATAAACATAACCTGTTTTTAATATGTTTCATATCCAGTGGTGATAGCTGGTGTCCTCAGTTGTGTGTTGGCCGTTATCGTATCTTCGGCTGGATCGAAATCCCTGCACCAGGTTGGTATACTGTCAGCCTTAATCAACCTCAATGGCGATTGATTTCTAATTCCTCATGATAGTACTAAGATAGATCACTAGAACAGATGCTATTTATCCGTGAGGTCTGCAGTCATTACCAATTGTTTAACTAACTGCTTCATCTAAACTGACATACAGTCTTAGGACCAACATGAAACCACTGGGTTCGACCCCCAACGTGTGCACAATGGGAAGGAAACTATTCATTGCTTTCCTTGCCTCTGTTTGCGCTTCTCACTTCAAGACTATCATAGATGTTAGTTGGCTCATGTACATATTCGTATTTCAGATCGTGTACACTCTACTGTCCACTGCTAGAAGTCCTTTGAATGCTTTGTTTTACCTTGGAGCTCTGTTTCCATTTGCCAACGCCAAGGTAAAAAACACACTCCTTGTTTTGCTCTGAAACATTTCTAAATTAAGTAGACACTAGAGTGAGTGAGTTTAGTTTAAAGCCGCACTCAGCAATAGTCAAGCTATTTGGCGGCGGTCTGTAAATAATCGAGTCTGGACCAGACGATCCAGTGATCAACATCATGAGCATCGATCTGGGCAATTGGGAACCGATGACATGTGTCAATCAAGTCAGCGAGCCTGACCACCCGATCCCGTTAGTCGCCTCTTAGGACAAGCATGGGTTACTGGAGATCAATATTCTAACCCGGACCTTCACGTGTAGACACTAGAGAATATGCTATGTAGGCATTCCTTATCTGACATCTTCAAGCTTCGTATATAGGTAAAAGCAATGGCCTCAGTGGTTTAGTGGACAGAGTATATGTCCACTTTTTCCTCAACAGTCCGAAACTCAGATCGCTCATGTTTCACAGTGCATTTCTGATGTGAAATCCTGGATGTCAATCAATAAAGTAAACTTGAATGACAACAAAACTGACATCTTGCTGACCGGTTCAACCACGAATCGGGCCAAGGTTAAAGTGAATTCGATCACAATTGGTAACTCCGTGCTACCTTTCAGTACAACTGTAAAAACTCTTAGGGTCATCATGGACTCAAACCTTTCTATGGAGGACCATGTCAATAACGTGTGTCGTACATGTTATTTCCCTGTGAAGAACATCGTCAACATCCGTCACCTGTTGACATGTGATGCATCACACCATTTGGCCAGATCCATGATCCTCTCGCGGTTGGATTACTGCAACAGTCTACTGGGTAATGTGAATCAGGATCTTGTCACCAAATTACAGCGCGTTCAGAATGCAGCTGTACGGACCATCACCAGAAGCAGGAAGCGGTCACACATCACACCAGTCCTTGTCAAGCTCCACTGGCTGCCGATCAAAGCAAGGATCGAATACAAGATCTTGTGCATCACATATCGCTGTATCAAAGGCTCAGCTCCATCCTACCTGACCAACTTGGTAAAAGAGTCCGTTCCTCCTCGATGCCTCAGATCAGCTAACAACTCACTGCTCACAATTCCCACAGCCAAACTGAAAACCTTTGGACATAGACGCTTCTCTTTCACATCCGCCTCTCTCTCGAATGATCTACCCTTTTTCATTCAAAACTCTGAAACACTGTCTACCTTCCAGTCAAACCTGAAAACTTTTCTCTTCCAAAAATGTCACCCTGATGCCTAGCCTAGCTGCGTTAACAAAAGCGCCGCGAGCAATCACTTGGTGTTTGGAAACTGTGCGCTATGCAAGACGACTTATTATTATTATATTCCTGGGTAGCGGAGGTCGGGTGTCGATTCCTGGTTGCGTCAAACCAAAAGACGTTAAATAGGTTGTACTCGTTCCAGCTTCATGCCCACATATAATCATCATTTACAATGACTGTATTTTGGAGGGGTATAACTTTATGTCATTGACTTTATTCCTTGAATGGACAGGGCGCCATCACTGGTCTCCTGGCAGGGGTCAGCTTCATGCTGTGGCTGTCCTTAGGGTCCATGTTCTCCTCTGCTGGGTCAGCCAGCACCTACCTTCCTTCAGCCCCCACAGACAACTGCCCAGGCTTCAACGTGACAGCATCATCCTTCGTCAATAGCACCACCACCATACTCCTCGAACAGGAAGAGGTCGTCAAGAACAGGTACATTGTATTATTGTAGCATGATAGGATCACCGGTTCTGATGAGAATTCTATTCTAACCACCTTCTTAGTCGTAGAATATGTGTCATTTTAATGTATGGCTAGATTTGACTGAATTGCTAACGGCTGAAGGCATGGTATAAATCCAGCTTGGGTCCATGCAGGAAGTTAATGTCTTGTAAGTCCCCATGGATCCCTAGTATGGTGATCTGCCTTCGGTTGTTGGCAATATATAGCCTGTTTTTATATTGTATTGTCTTCTATAGTCAAAAGATTTTACTTTTTAATACTAGTTTTATATCTATTTATGTGATCCTCTAGTAATTTACTGTCCGTCGTTGACAGGTTTTCTAATTTGACTTAAATTATTGCGACTTTGTTTATTATTCACGATATGATTGCAATATTGTCGATGTGACGGTAAATGTTAACTCACTCACTCTATCACTCATTCACTCTGATGAGAATTCACTACTGCACTGTTGTGTAATTCAGTTAAAGAATCCTGCATATATTAGTAACATTTAGTCACCTATCAGATATAGTACTTTGTTGTCATATACATACTAGATACTATATGAACTAGTGTTTGAGACACGTTGAAAGGAATTTACATCCCGTTGAATCTGATGCGAAACTTTCGTTGCGCATTCATGCTTTTTGTTTAAGAATTTTTCTTTTGCATAATCCAAAATTTAAAAAAGAACGTATTATTTGGCTTTTGACTTGTCTAAATGGAAACATGATCCATATATTTCGTTTCCATAATCTGCTAGCTTGCCTAGTGATCTAGCGAGCTTGCGTTGTCGGGATCGATCCCACAGGTGACCGGGTGTAAAAACCTTGAATTCAACTTTGTGCAGACTCTTTCAGTGTTGTCACAACCCCCAGTGTACAGTACACAACCCTGTGCACTTAAAAGAACCCACGAATCCGTTGGTATATGACCAGATGGTGGCCACATGTATACATGCCAACACCCAGTTGCGGGTACAGCAACGTGCAGTAAACATGGACAAAGTACTGTGACTATGTGTCCCAGTCCACCCAGCTGTGAATGGGTAGGTACTTCGTAAGGATGAGAAAGCCGCAATAAGTGGCTGCAAAGGTTGTATGATCCCCAGGGAGTTTAAATTGATAATAAGATGTGCCGTTGAGATTGACATCCAGTGATCGAGGGGAAAACATATCAGCGCCTTGAGCAAGTACTAGTTGCGTGGATATGTGCGCTATATAAATATCCTATAATATTAATAATAATAACGTAAACATATGACTTCAGATCTGGCCTGGATACCATGTACAACATTTCCTACACGTTGTTCACTACGATGGCTATTGCGACAGTCCTCCTCGTCGGGTCGGTTACCAGTCTCCTGACAGGTGAGTCCTGTGTCCTGCATCCTTAAGACATCCTTTAACTTTGTCATAGATACATTTCAATCGGAAATTTTAAATTCATATCTGTTGTATACATGGGCGGATCGAGGAATTTTGAAAGGAGGGAGTTCAGGGGGTTCGAACCCAATGCGCCCCCCCCCCCTCTGGATCCGCCCCCCCTCTCTGGACCCGCCACTGGTATGCGTATTTAATATTGTGCATAATATTTGATACGGGGTACTATCGCCGTTTTGGTATTCTTTCTTTCTTAGTTTGAAATTTTGTTGGATTTATTAAGGTTTATTTGGTACGGAAGCGCTGAAGGGACCTGATCAAATAAAATTTATCTTGAGCGCACGAGTTACTATATTGAGTGCACAAGTTAATATATTGAGCGTTCAAGTTAGTTATCTTGAGCGCACAATTTAATATATTGAGCGTTCAAGTTAGTTATCTTGAGCGCACAAGTTAACATCTAATGGCATTAATGGAACGCACATTTGCTTGACTGCTGGCTAAAATGTACAAACTTATATCATTTTTGGAAGATTTCAAGAGATGCAAAGTCGGAGTTAACTATAGGTGTTTATGATGAGACTATGTAAAAGTATGCATATTTATCATGAACATTGATAATGTTTCTGTAAACGGTCATCGTCTTTATGCTTGTCAATACTATTCTTTGTATCTGATTTTACCACTTTTTGCTTTATTACATAAAGCAGGCCTAGGTATGTGTAATGTCATAATAAGAATTAAAACATAAACATGAGTAGGAGTTTATTGCAGGGATGAATAGTGTTTTTACTTACTTCTTATATTGGTACATAGTATTATGAACACTAGCGTAAGGCTTGGATAACTTGTTTTGTGCTACGGCTTTATTATGTATATATAGTATTACATGACCATGAAAAATGTAAACATTGAGAGTTATACTTAATTATCTTAATTATAAAACTAATGTCTGATGTATTGGAAGTCAAGTCGACCACTTTCAGGGAACTATAGTCTATAGTCTTGGTTTGCATGTATCAGTAATGTTTCCTAACGTGGGTACAATGGCAGTTTAACTCTGTACAAGATCATATAAAACCCGCCTGATTTATTTGATCCATTAGTATGTGCACGTATAGCATATATACCGACTTTATTTCTTACTAAAATACCGTGTTCCCCGTTTCAATCCCTTATGTATAGGTATGTGTGTTGTAGTTTATTTAACATGTTTTAACAACACAGGAAGTTGAAGAATAAACACATCGATGAAGACAGTGTCCTGAGCGAAAATCTAACACCATCCGGGTCCAACAACGACCGTACAGTATCCTGTTTCACGATTAAACCGCATTTGATACATTTTTTATGCATCAACGATAAACATGTCTTTGTTCAGATCGGGGTACAATGTGTGCAGCCCATTTCTCGGGTTCCCCACCGTGATATTGCTGGAATATTGCTAAAAGCGGTGTAAACCGTTCTCCAATATATATTTTTTTCAATATTTATTTATTTCCGGTACTGAAAGGCCACAGGCCTGTAGTACAATGCATTTATAAATCAATATTTACACGCACGGATAATATACATAAAGAAGGGAAAATAATCAACTTTAGGTTAAATTGTGTTCTGAGATATATTCTGTCCTAAACAACATGGCATAGTAAACAAACATGGACAAGTTTTGAAGTATAGTATGGGTTTTGTTATTCAACAATGCTGAGAATTTATAAAGGTTTGGATGGACACAATAATATTTCTTAATATACAACTTTCTGATGGAATTATAAGCAGGGCAAATTAAAAGAAAATGATATTCATCTTCTATTTGGTTAAGATCACATAGTTTCCAAGTTCTATTTTCTTTTTTGACATTTTTAAATCTTCCACTTTCGATAGATAAATCATGTGAAGAACATCTCAATCTGCTTAACGCTATCCTATACTTTTTTACGTTTAGACATGAAAGATAAGTTTCGGAGTCAAAAGTACATTTAAACATCTTATAATACAGACATTTACTGGAAAGTGATATCTTTTCAAACCATTCTTGCAAATAGATATCTTTTAATCTTTGTGTTAGTTCTAAAATAAACTTACCCTCAAAATCAACATACTGATCGTTCCATACAAAACCAAACCCTTTCGAGAATAGAAAATGTCTTTTTTATCGAATAGCATCATCAAATTGTAACATTTCTTTGGTAGCCTATAAGAAGGCATCTTCAGTAATTTTAACCAGTATTTTATAACTCTGATATTTGTAAATAGGTGCATTGGGTATTTACCACATTCTCCATACACAGTTGTATTCATCATATTGGATTTAACACCAAGAAATCTTTTACATGCTTTCAATTGAACTCTTTCAATATCACTGTAATTTCAAACCCCATATTTCGGCTCCATACAATACAATTGGCTTAATTTTTGCATCAAATATTTTAAAGTATGAACTTATATTTATGTCACCAAGTACATTTAATTGTTTAAAGATACCTATCATGACCTTTTGTGCTTGCAAACAAGCGTAATTAACATGTGTTGTCCAAGATAAACAATTACTAAAGAACATTCCCAAATATTTGTACGAACTGGTGCATTCTAATTCTTCACCTTTATACAACCATTTCTCGTTTTTTGATAAACGTCCCCCTTTTTTAAAAACTACTATTTTAGTTTTATTTCTATTTACAGCTAATTTGTACTGGTCACAATAATTCCCAAGTTCTTGTATAAGTCTTTGTAAACCTGCAACAGTGCTTGAGAATAGCACGATATCGTCTGCAAAAAGCAGAAGAAAAATATGTACTAGGTCAGGGTGTAACTGTATTCCATACTCACAATTGTTTTCAATTTGGGTTGCTAATTCATTTATGAAAAATGAGAATAAAAATGGGCTAAGTATACAGCCTTGTCCTACCTCGATTTGTAGTTCAAACGAATCTGAGAATTCATTGTTATTCTTAACACAAGCTTTAACATTTTCATACATATTATGAATCATTTTTTTCATTTTAGGACTTAGACCATGGGTATTAAAAATAGACCATAGCTTTTGTCTATCAACTGAATCAAATGCTTTTTCGAAATCAATGAAAAGTGTATAGATTTTACCACCTTTGATGTTGAGGTATCTCTGTATAATACTTTGTAATATAAACATATTGTCAGTAGTCGTATATCCATGTCTAAAACCTGCCTGAGATTCATTTATTTTATTCAATGTCTCTCCCCAAGTTACTAATCTTCTGTTAATGATAGAAGTGAAAACCTTATTAAAAATACTCAAAAGAGTAATGCCTCTATAGTTATTTGGATTATCGATACTTCCTTGTTTATGGAGCGGGACAATAATGCCGATTGTCCAACAAGTTGGAAAACTACCATTTTCTAATATTATATTGAATAATAATTCTAAATATGGTGCTAAAATATCTGCCGAATTCTTAATTAACTCGGGTATTACGTCATCAATACCTGGTGATTTATTGGGTTTTAAGCATTTAATGCTGTCCAGAATCTCGTCCCTACTAATAGGAGAGTCCAGCATATCCTCTGTTAGCGCAAAATTAGGGTCAGGAGACGTAGATGGATTTGCGTCGTCAACAAAGTTATCAGTATTATTATCCGTTTCTAAGTTGAGAAGATTTCTAAAATGTTGATGCCACTCATTCATACTAATATTGTTTTTTTGCTACGATAGAAGTGTTCAAAGTTTTCAGTTTAAGCCAAAACATTTTTGAGTCCCATATGCTATTTTCTATGTCTAACCGCTTTTCTTTAAAGTAATCAAGTCGCTTTTGTTTACATACTACATTATATTCATTTCTTATCTGACAATATTCTTCAAATGACCTCTTATCTTTCGATTTTCTAAACTTATTTAATAGCTTACAACGTTTAGTTTTAAGTTTCTCACATGCACTATCATACCATTTGTTTGATATTTTCTTTGATGTACCAATTTTTCTTTTCATATTTTCCGCAGCTAAACAGAGAGCATTAGTGACATATTTAATGCTGTCATCAATATTTGTTAATGCATTATCAACTGATTTATCAAGTAATGATTGAACATGATCCGAAAACAGATTCTCTCTCAGTTGTTCAGCTTTATCGTTTTCCCAGAAGAACTTATAAGCATTATTTGGATGTGTGTCACACCCGTCAGAATATCTAACATAATCTCTCTTTACTGATAGTGTTATTGGTAAATGATCTGACTCGATACGAGATTGTATGCTAAAAGCACCAACAAAGTCAAATAATATCGATGATGAGATAATGTAATCTATTAGGCTTGTACCATTATTGCCTATATACGTAAAATCCCCCAGTTTCTAGGTCGCTGCCACATCGCCCGTTCATAATATGGATATTCATGGTAGAACATAGATCTAGTAAGGTTTTACCAAAATTGTTTAGAGTTCTGTCGGCGGAAAAATGTTTTAGATTAAAAAAATCAATTAAAAAGGTCCCAATAGGATTCTTTTTGATTTTCTGTGTATTCTAATAAATCATCCTCTACAAAGTCAGGGTTTGTGCCAGTTCGAGCATTAAAATCACCACCACAGAGAATATAAACATCTGGTAGATGAGATACAACATCTAATAATGAATCTTGAAATAAAATAATTCCATTTTTACAATGTGGATATAGTTTATCGTACCATGACGAGCCTTCTGGTTGAATGTATACACATGCGTAGAGGATATCTCTGTCCAGACCAAATAATGCACGATCAAATAGTATAAAAAGAGCGTTTTCTGTTGTTTTAGTCCATTTCAGATATTTACAAAACTGGTCACGTATCAAGACTAATATCCCACCGGAAAGTCTTCCACAGGTAGATATTTTATCTGCTGCTTTTACAATCACCTCAAAATCAAGGAAAATATTATGGATATCTATATTCTCACTCCAAGTTTCACTAATTCCAATGACATCAAATGATTTGATATAATCAATAAAATCATTATCATATAATTTGTGTATTATCCCTCCAATATTCCAAAACACAAAGTTCACAAAGTCCGATGTATTGTTAACAGTTGCAGAGGTCACATCTTTCTGCTCCGGTCGTTTCCGATGCGCCGTAAAATGTTTACGATAATCGTGGCCTTGGCCCCACCCCTAGTGGGAGTGTTCCCTTGGAGGGCGACGCGAATCCGACCTGAGACCACGACGGGGACGACCTTGGCTGTTGCTACGCTCTCGCGAGGTGTTCCCAGCATGGTGTGAGGGAGACTGGGTGGGTGCAGGTGTGTCTGTCGTCCTATCCGGGTCGTCCCAGGGTGCTTCCATCAGTTTGTTACCCTTGAAATAGTAACGTATGTTAGGGTTTTCACTGCGTCGTCGTTGAAGTTCCTTGCGTTGGTAAGTTGTGAGGTCGTTAGCAATCCCCACACCCTGGTCCTTCAGAACACTCCTCATTTTCACCGATTGCCACTTATCCTCCGAATGACACATGCGAGCTATAATGGGCCTAGCCTTGTCACCCTTCTTAGTAGACAGTCTATGTGCCCTTTCTATATCCCTCGGGACTAAAGGTGGGAGATTCTTCACTACCCTGGCCTTATTGAGAACTGTCAAAACTTTATCCTTACTCTCAGTGTATGTCTCTCGTTGACCGCTCTCAGGCACATTTATATAGCACGACATTGTTTCGTCTGCTACGTTGCTCTTGATCCTCCAGTTTAGTGTCTAATTCTTCCAAATACTTCTCAATATCCACTGTCCTGTCATTCAAAGCCTCAATATCTAATTTCATCACATCCTGCTCTTGTTTACTAGTGTTTATGTCCTCTCTGAGCTCGTGGATGTCAGATTTCATGTCTCTAATGTCATCTTTGATAGATCTTATATCCCTAGATAATCTATCCTCACTCGCCTTTATCTGTTTCACAATGTCCCTCCTCATCTCATCTAGACCATCAATAGGACCGGGATTGAGTTCTATATCTCCTGACAGATGTAACGTTGAAGGAATCAGTTTCTTTACTGGGAGAGTTGCTGTTATCAGATGTTTATAGCACAAAACACTGGTCAGTCTTGAGCTATCTGTGACGTCACTATTGTCGCACAAATGTAAACAAACATTTTCCCCAGTCAGTAGATCAAACTCAAGACGCCCAGTATCAGCACAAACCTCCACATATCGCACAAGGGAAAAGGAAAGGATGAGATGTATAAAGAATAGCACAGCACAGAGAGTCAGTCTGCCGGGTACATCAGAGCTGGCAGTGTATGGGGTGTAGGAGTCACAATGGCCGACCTGTCGGCTACCCCTCGGGTGCGTAAAGAGCCCGATCCTCGCTCTGTAGAGCGATAGGTCTATCATAATTAGTTCATATAGATGCTCTAGTCCCTTATAAAGTAGTATTGACAGTTAGTCGTCAAATTTCACGAGGCAGTTTGATAATTACCTAAATTTTCTCAGCTGCTGTGTTCCGTGACATTGTTGATAGGGGCGTGTAACTCTGTCACGACTCACTCACTCACTGTAACATCAGCAAATCTGGTATCTGGTGCGAAAGAGGGACATACACCTCAAAATACGCTTCAAGTGGCGTACTATACTATACCCTGAGTTTTGACAAGAAGATGTGTTATGTGTTTGTATTGGAACCCAAGACTGAAAAAAGCATGAATCAGCTCGCGTTTCCGCTCCTTCTTGCTTCCACATGAACTGCTTATGGAGCAGTGTATCTCAAAATACTAAGTTGAGCGCTCAACATACTAACTTGTGCACTCAAGATAACTAACTTGTGCGCTCAATATACTAACGTGTGCGCTCAAGATACTAACTTGTGCGCTCAATATATTAACTTGTGCAGTCAAGATAACTAACTTGTGCGCTCAAGATATAAACTTGTGCGCTCAAGATGTTAACTTGTGCGCTCAATATACTAACTTGTGCGCTCAACATACTAATTTGTGCGCTCAAGATAAATTATATTTCATCAGGTCCCTTCAGCGCTTCCGTAATTTTTTTTTTGTGGGTTGGTGGGTTTTATTTATTTTAGTTTTGGGTGATTTTCTGCGTGGCTCTCATGGTGGTTTAATTCATATTTCTTCTCATCGATTTGGGAAATTCGTGTCAACTCCTACGTTTTTACTACAACACCCACACAACATGTTGTAGGAGGCAACAAAACGCCAGCTGACCCCGACTGTCTTATCCATCTGAAGGACATCCAGTGTTGGTGTATGCCGGACTCACTGAGAGCCGCGCCCAGACCTTCCACCACATGCTCAGGGAACTACGAACTGGTAGGTGTTGAAGGGCCGATAGTATCAAGTCCATCCGAAATCTCTTTTCTTAACGCTAGGCTTGTTCTGCTATCACGGGAATGTTGACTTAAGGGATTTTTTTTTAGGCCAACTGTAACGGTTGGGGCTCTATAATGTGACCATGTTATTTCCTGATTTGTCGTTAGCTGCAACTTCATTACTGTAAAACTCCGAGACACATGAGGATATGAATCCAAAACAAACAATGATACTGATATCATGTAATGTAGTTGAACAAAATCCATACCTGCATGTGTGCATAGACACCTTGCGGGGTATCTTTTGTAATATTGGCTGTGGAAGATGGAAAGAAAAGCGACACTTGGCATGTAATCGGTTACACATCATAAGCAGGTGTTTATGAAACAGTACCAAATATACAACATGGGGACATATGCTTCAAATCCGTAAACAAATCAGCCCGTGTATTCTGCACACTTGAGCACAAATAGACACATGGTTCTGTACCTGGTGTCGATTTATGGTTGCCATGCAGTGTGCAAAATAATTCACTAGCCCTAAATTTGAATGTGAAAAATTCGCAAAAGATTACAAAAACGTAATATCATCATTTATCAGGCCATAATCTTGCATGATTTATAAAAGTGTATTATAATTTAACAAGTCGCAGAGAGTGATATATTTAAAAAGTTACCCCATGAAAATTCACTAGCCAGTCGGGCCAGTGACTGGCCCCACTGGATTTGTACTAGCCACGGGCTATTTCGCATACTGTTACCATGTAGAATGTATGTCTCTATGTCGAGTTTATGTTTCAGTGTTAACCTTGTAAACTATCGCTGAATTATCAATCAGCCATGCTCCACAACACTGGATCACTTGGAAGAGCAAGTTGTATAGCTAACCCAAAACAAAAATGCAGGAAATGGAAGCATACGTCGGCCACCCTGTCCAACAATGGGACAAATTTGCACTGACAACAATTGAACACAATCTGTATGTGAATACAATGCTCATGAAAAATGTTCTACTCAAGTTGGCATATGGGTGATGAAAGCACACATCTATACTTTCACTATACTATACTGTCTACTTTCAGAGCCCTGTCGAGGATGACACTGTGGGTGGTGAAGACCTTGTGGAGACAGATCCTACACGTCCCATCAGTACCAATGAAGCTGTACTTGCAGGGTCCAGTTTTTTATAACCACTGGACTAAACACCTGCCAATCATATCAGTGCCTTGTTGTTTTTGTGCGTAAAACATGTAATTAACCATTACAGGTCATTAAAAGCATATGTTATCGTGCCCTTAATTACATAACGGTACTTTTCGCCTTCATATTAAAACGTGTATCCGCAAAACGATCGAATCAGTATGGAACGTGTGTTTGATAGTTGAAATAGGAAGATAGAATACTAAATTATATCCAGTAAGTGATATTTCTAAATTATGCGTTATGATTCATAAGTTGAAACTAAAACATTAACTGGGATCAGTCCGCAACAGGACTAGGTTTAAAACAACAAACAACAAGAAAGAAATGTGATGTGATTAACAATTGGATTCGAAAATCAATTTAGTTCACAAAACAATACACGCCACTGCAAGGATATCACTATGCCAGTACAAAATAGAATGGTAGCACAAATTCAAAGGTAATACATGCTCCAGAGTTGGGGAGGCACAAGCTTGGATTCGTAAAGGTTATTCTACCAGAGATAGTATATTTTCATTGCAATGTCTCATTCAGAAGTATCTTTCTAAAGGTGGTGGTCGTTTATATTGTTTTCGTGTTGATTTTCGAAAGGCCTTCGATTCCGTTAATAAGACATTCCTTTGGTATTCACCTTTCAGGCAAGTGATAAGATGCAAATTAATTTCAGTTTTAAGGGATATGTATTCTAAAATATTGGTTTTAGTTTGATATTCTCATTCGTGAATTGGTGGATAGTTTGAATCATTAAGGGGCGTAAGTCAGGGTTGCACTTTAAGTCCGTTTCTTTTTGCGATGTTTATAACAGAGTTTCAGGGTATGTTGCAGAATTCAGGTCTAAGGGGTATCTTTGTTGGATCAGATTATGTTGATTTGCTTTTGTTGTTGTATGCTGATGATCTAAATTTTATTTGAAGATACTGGGATAGGCTTATAGAGAAAGATTGACATTTTACATAAGTATTGGTGCTCTTGAGGTCTGGAGGTTAATATGGATAAGACAGAGGTTTTGGTATTTCGTAATGGTGGTTTTCTTCGTTCATATGAAAAATGATTTGACAATGGCATTCCAGTTAAAAGCATCAACATACTATAATACCTCGGTATTCTATTTTCTACTCGATTGTCCTGGACAAAGTGTACACATACTTTGGTTGGTAAAGCCAGTAAGGCAATTTTGTCTCTGAAGGTATTGTTTAACAAATATCCTAATATGCCTGCTAGCTTAATGTTGAAATTATTTGATAGTAAGGTTAAACCAAAGTTATATGGCTCTGTAATTTGGGGATTTTGAGCAAAGGGAATCGATTGAAATATTTCACACTATTTTTCTGTAAATATGTTCTTGGTGTTGGAAGTAATGGTATTTTAGCAGATTGTGATATATCAAATATGTATGTGGATTATTAGCTATTCGTGTAAGTTGTTAAGGATGTCCAAGGATCGTTATCCAAAACAGTTTTATTTACTTGTGAAGAAATTAGATTCAGTTTGCAGAATGACTTGGGCGACATCGGTTAAATATCGTTTAAGTTCCTATGGTTTCGGATTTGATTTCCCATTTTACTTCCCTTTTTAAGAACAGACTTCTTGGTTGTGATAAACAACGTATTCTTGGTAAAATAAGTGAATCTCTCCATCTAAGATATTTTAAAGTAGTGAAATCATTGTTAAATGTTGAATATTATGTCACATAGCAATTAGAAGAAATATATGTTTACTTAGATTACATGCACTTCCACTAAGATGTAATATTAGAAGTAGCAATTTTGATAAGATATATAAAATGTGTGGCTGCGGGTCGAATGAAGAAGAAATTCACGTCATGTTTGAATGCACAGCATATAATTTTATTAGATATAAGTATTTTCCATATTGTGAACAGGATAGCATACTGACTGCATATATTCATTAGCAGCAATTGTACCCGTACGTTTTAACGGATCGAAATATATTAAAGACATTATTGCTGTTGGAAACTCTCTTACATCTTCTGTAATAAGTTAACTGCTTTTTCTCTGTATAATTTGCTCCTCTTTATATGTAAACTGTCTTTTTTATTGTTTATGGGCCAACGGCCTATAAAACCGAAATAAAATTAATTGAATTGGGGTTGAATATTAGCTAGATACAAAGTTGGAAATATGTTCCAGATTCCCAAGTAAACATTCTTAGCTTACGTCATCAGTCATTTGTTTCAACAACAATGTAGCATAAAGGGGAAATAATTTACAGCTTTTGTTCTGTTTACTTTCGCCTTCTGTTTTCAGATGATTGATTCAATTGCAGCATCAGATATAAAACGTCGGCAATGCTGTAGAGGAACACGTTTTATAGACATCTTCTTTGTTGCAATAGATGCGACGTTTCGGTGTATATGTTGTAGACATCGACAATCTTTTTACAAATATCAGCACCACTTGCACTTTGCACACGTGTGTACGGTTTCCATTAAATTACAATGGTAATTAAGAAGCAGAGTATACTTTCCTCATGGATGAATGAAGTTATTAAATGATCCTTGTGCTGCCTAACAGTGTTTCGAAGACAATTAGCTTCACACTCTCAACGAATGACCCACATTATGTGCGTCGCACATTTTCACGCACCACATTACATTTAACCAACATGTATCAACCACGCAATCAAGTTTCTCTGGCTGAGACGCCATGCCGATCAACCAGTTGTTGTCTTCATCCAAGGAAGAAGGCTCGGGGGAGGGGCTTATGGGACGGGACTGGGTTGGAATTCTGGTGCCCATGTGAATGCCTACCTCTTGCCTCTAACTCCCAGATTCTGCACACACGTTATCGTCGAGGAAGTCCTGAAAACTCAAAACCGATCCTCCTCTTACGAGCGATCATAAAATTTAATTATTCCCGATATTTTTGGAGAGAGAGTGAGTGAGTGAGTGAGTGAGTGAGTTAAGATTTTAAGTCACATCGGCAATATTTCAGCCATATCGTGACTAAAGCAAGTTCTAAATATATCAACAATTTAAGTGAAATTATAAAATTCTGCCAACGAAGGACAGTAAAATAACTAGATTATCACAGATATAGATATAAAACTAGTAACAAAATCTAAAACATTTGAACTATACAAGACGATACAATATAAAAAACAGGCTAATGATCGCCAACAACTGATAGAGAGAGAGCAAGGTGAGAGAAAATAAAAGAAGTTTCATGTTTATAATGTGTAAAAGCTTACAGGTCACATGCAACGTAAAACACAACTTTGCAGATTCTGATACCTTTCGGTATGGACTTACCGAAACAATGCGTCAAAAATGCAAATTCAACTTATAAAGTTGAAAAATAACGCGATGGAAAAAAACGCGCGAAATCGGAGTTCAAACGTTTCACTAATTTTCCCCAGACTTTTCTGGGGAATACGGGTTTCAACAGCTGGGCTGCGCTCATAGCACGTGCGCAGTGAAATAGGTTCGCGCAACTTGGAAGCGAGCTGTCTGGTGAATACTCGGTGAAGGCTTTGGTGTGAGCTATTTTCATAATGTTTTGTTGATATCTCACAGGCGCGAGCTTTTTATATGTAATGACAGTAAATAAACTGTTTATATAATTTCATTTGTCTATTTCACCACACGTTCTTCTTACCGAGTCACTTTCTCAGTTCGATACTTAAAAGCAATGTCATTATTTAGCGTTGACACAATTTCTAACTGTGATATAGATATGTCGCTGTCACAGACAAAACTCAATGTCTTGTTTTATTGACACCTGTGTGTCTGCCTGCCTGTCTGCTAATGACAACATTCAATACACAACTGCGATCACTGACCACATGCAATTTGAACTTAACACCAATCAGGCTATACACCATAAACAAAACGCATTGATTTATGGCCGGGTTCGGTCTCTGTCACATTATGTAATTATACAGACAGGCAGGTGTGATACTTGAACACATGACATGTTATGATGTCTGTTGATTGCAAAATGTTATACACAAAAAAATGAGCATGTATTTACAAAACCCAACATCTCTATATATACAAACACAATGAGCCGTGAAGGCGGCATCTGCTAATGAACCAGCCGTTACACTTGAGTGCACACCCACCCGCTCTGACTGGGTTCGGTATCCCGGCTGCTTCGTTTCGAGGGAGGTAAACCCAAGTACAAAATATTGCACTTTTGATTTGCGATTATACGCTTATAATTTTGTTTATTTGTTTTTTCATAATCAGCAATGCATATTATATGTCATGAAGAAGTGATAATTGTGTTTTAATTATGTTTGATTTTTTGGTTGCATGTGACCTTTACCTATTTAGGTCTTTGTTGTTCATGCATAGGATACAATGTGTGCAATCTTTTACCTGAATTATTTGATAGAGAAATATCAATAGATGACATGCCGCTTAATGATATAAAAATCAATAACACAGCCAGTATCCATTAAAATATGTTCACTTTATGTCCAAAGGTGTGAATCGCCACTTATGTAAAACATTACCAATTCAAGTGAACCCGATATATCAAATGAATTCTGCCTTGATGTGTTACATTCATGCAATAATCGATTAATAGAACGGTATGGACATCTTTTCCTGCAATGGACTATTGGCGTCTTAATATTTCAAAGATTCATTTGCTTCGACATTTCAGTTCTTGAATTGTTCAGATCCAGTGCTTAGTTTCAAACCTACTTGACCTTATTAGGACTTCTGCTGATGGTATCATTTGGTTTGTCACACTTTGAAAATTCGTTGGCGTGTAGTGGCATAATTTAGCCATGTAACACTTTGATAACAGATTCTCGTTGTCCCCAAGTCGGGCGGCCCTCGTTAAATCTCCAATATCATCTACAGAGTTAATTTAATCCGTTCTTGCAACAAGCACAGTCTGATTGGGACCTGGCAATGGTATGTTTGTATGACAAGGATGTTAGCATGTCTGATTCATTACCCGCTATTTCTCTGTTGGACGGAACAGCTTTATTCATTAGTCCCTGGTATTTTGAATCAGCAACTACAGTGATTGATTTGCTGAGTAGTTTTCAAGACGTCAGTATATTAAATACACATCACTATTCTGATGGTGACAGATGGCGCACTTATAAACATCAATGTCGAGCGTTGCACACAGTACCAATGTTATTTTATTAAAAATATCTCTTAAATGCACTGCAGTACAGAAGGTATGATATGTTAGATTACAAATTTTCTGAACTAGGAGCTCCTGTGCTAGAATAAGTAAACGAACAAAGTTTGATGCATGGGTACACTTTTTGATACGCTGGATCAACAAAATATGTTTCCACTCTTTATGTCAAACAAAAAATTAAAAACGTCCCAATTTTGACCGTGTCCCACATTTTAACATTTACGAAAGTGATATGGCTATTTCTGATTTAGTTTTTCCCAGTGTGTTTGCCATTGTCACAATTAATGTAATTACAATCTGACGGTTGTTGTAGAGGTAACCATACTTTCAGATTCATCAGAATTCATCCCTTTTTTGTGAATCGTGTCAAGGACATCTTGGACATCATACAGACACCGTGCAAGAAAAGAAATTTAGATATACTCATGACTGCTTTGTACAACTGCTATCCAAATAATTGATTAAAAGGGATCTGGACAACGAAGCCTCGACCTTGACCCAACAAAGCGCCATACCGTGTGGAATTTCTTCTTCGGACGAATCCTGGCAGAGTTTGGTTATCTGTTCACCAAGTGTGCTCCAGCATATCTCGTCCACCATGTCACTTAGGGAGACCAGGAGTGAGCGATTGAGTTGGATTTTACGCGGCTGTTAGCAATATTCCAGCAATATCACGGCGGGGGACACCAGAAATGGGCATTATACATAGTACCCATGTGGGGAATCGAACCCGGGTCTTCGGCGTGACGAGCGAACCCTTTAACCACTGGGCTACCCCACCGCACAGGGAGACCAGAAGGTGGGCACAGGTAGCGCTGAACCATTATTAGTTCACTGGTAACTGGACTTCGCAACCTGTTCCTTACTCTTTTCTCACTCTGGAAGGTCAGTCACTGCTTCAGACTGCCCTCCCGCTTCAATAACCTATATCCAGTAAAACTGACTGGTCGTGTTTAAGTAAAAGTGTCAGTGATAATGCAATTTGTCATGGGAAATTCATCATTGAATTTGTGCAATTGTAAGATTGTACAAGTAATGGTCAGTGGACAGTAGATACAACACTGTTGAACTTGGTGACTTCACATCTCTTATTAGATACCAATATATATGGTACCAGTTTCACACAGATATCAGTGGATATAGCTCTATTTTTACACAGATGTCAGTGGATATCGCGTATGTTGTACACAGAAGGTAGGGGATACATCAGGGGTTACAACAAACGTTACAGAAGTTAAAGCAACAATGTTCACGTTCAGGGCTCTACTTGTCACCATCCCTGCCTTTCCCATCCTCCTGCTGATTGGTCTGTCTCAGGGATTGTCGCATACGGGTACTATTACCATATGACCCGCTGAAGTCAAAGCAAATCAACTCTCTCAATCAGATATGTCTTCTACATTTTTGAGAGAACAATTCGTTACTTGATGGAATAAATTATAATCAGTATTTTCTTTGACACTGATAATAAATATATATGTAAATTACTCGATTTCCTATACTTCCTTTTTCCATCATGGACCTGTTCCACAATATACCCGGAATGTCAGGATTTTTCCTAGCTGCCCTTTCCAGTGCTTCACTCAGGTAAACACGTCAGTTTACACATGTTTCTATTGCAGTAGTATACATCTCACATTCACTGAAAGTGTTTCATTCGAAAACCATAGAATGGGTCAGTGCGACAGCGTCGGGAAGTAGTCACAGATTTGACACATAATGCCAGTGTCTGAGGTTCATATTTTTCAATCAATCAATCTTTTTATTCAGTAGAATGGCCACATGGCCTAGAGTACAGTTATCTGAAGTATACATATATATATGTAATCACGTAAAGGATCTTAAACGAAAAACATATTTTTCCAGCATGCACAAGGCTTGTTTCTGTCTTATTTCCAGGAAGCGTCATTATGTTCCCTATTCACTACTTGGACACCAGAAGCATTAATATAGTTCCTGTTTTTGTGCTCTTTTAGCAGCTAAGCGGACAATGGTGTAGCCAATCTCGTTTCAATGTGTTTAAATGAGTGTAAGCGTGTTGCATTCAGATTGTTGAGGCCACCATTAAGTATTCGATGTTGCAGCACCATATCGTCCTGTCTGTCAGCTGTGGCCCACATAACATGGTATGACATCGTCAAACCCTGCACGCCAAATATGTCAGACTTCAAAGGTGTACTAGTTGCCAAAGTAACAGGTAATATTGTTCTCTGTCGATTTCAAAATTGAAACCATACATTTACTCAGAAATCAGTATGCAAAATATTTTTGTGTGAAACCTACAAAGTTAAACAATAAATACCTGAAGGGAAATTGGGTTTCACTTCTTCAACTATATAAAGCACGCATCCGTTCTAAAACTTGATTACTGCAGCCATTATTAATAGCGGAGCTTTTAAAACAATTTTAAATGCCAAATTCTATTCACCTTCAAGGCCTGGGGCTTTGTCTAGGAGCCTTCAGAACATCACCGATTCATAATCTAAATGTGGAGGATGATGAGCCGTGTCATGAAATATCTTTACAGTATATTTCTAAATTACATTCTACTGAATCAATCCTGCAAATAACTGTTTTACATCCGCTTTATAAAGACTTCAGTGAGTGTTCAGTTTTATGTCAGTATGTGTCAGACATGCGCCAAACCCAGGAATCGGCATCATCAACTCTTGTTGACTTTCACAGACATCCGTACAAACAGGAAAATATTATTGTATCTAGAAAATGTACCACCAAACTATTGTCGCAATGATGAACCATATACCTCAGTCTCCTGGCCGGTGGGTTCTGTGTATTGCATCTTTCAGACATTGTTTCACTTTATAATAGATATATTTCAATCGTAATTTTTAAATTCATTTTTTTTTATATTTCATTTTAGTGTGCATAAAATATTATCACACGGGGTACTGTTCCTATTTCGTTTATATTACTTTTGTTTTGTTCTATTTTAACTAAGAGTTTCTTCTATATGCACATCTAATTATGTGCCTAAATTCCAATAATATCAAAAACAACAAGAAAGGAAAACTATTAATTTCAATTCAGATAATGGGGAAGATTATAATGAAACATTTTCTATTCATGAACTCCATACTGCTCTTGAGCAAGCTCACGATACTGCTACAGGGGCTGATAACATACATTATCAACTCCTGAAGCACTTACCAGAATCGTGTTTAGAGACGCCCTTACACATTTTTTACGATATTTGGACGTCAGGGAAATTTCCTCCCTCATGGCGTGACGCTATAGTAGTACCAATACCTTAACCTGGACGTGATCATACGGATCCGTCCAATTATCGACCGATTTCACTAACTGACTGACTGACTGAGTTTGGTTTTACGCCGCTTTTAGCAATATTCCAGCAACATCACGGCGGGGGACACCAGAAATAGGCTTCACACATTGTGCCCATGTGGGGATTCGAACCCGGATCTTCAGCGTGACGAGCCAACGCTTTAACCATTAGGCTACCCCACCGCCCCTTCACTAACTAGCTGTGTTTGCAAAACCATGGAACGCATGACAAATAATCGACTTGTTTGGTACTTGGAAACAAATAAACTTACAACAGATATACAATGTGGTTTCCGTAAAAACAGAAGTACTGTCGATCACATAGTGCGTTTGGAATCATTTGTTTAAAATGCTCTAATTAATAAACAACACGCTGTGTCTATCCTTTTTTATCTTGAAAAGGCATATGACAATACGTGGAAATATGGCATTTTAAGAGATTTACATGGCTTCGGATTGCGAGGCCGTTTGCCTCAATTTATAGCCAACTTTTTAACTTACAGACAATTTCAAGTCCGCGTGGGTTCTACCCTGTCTGATCATTACAATCAGGATCAGGGCGTTCCACAAGGCAGTATTTTGTCTGTCACTCTATTTAGTATAAAGATAAATAGTTTATCAAAAGTTTTAAATGATTCAATAGATGGATCGTTATTTGTGGATGATTTTAATATTTCCTGTCGTGGTAAAAATATGTATACTGCAGTTGTGTTTAAACAAGATAATTAAATGGTGTCTTGAAACTGGCTTTAAATTTTCTAAATCTAAAACTAATTGCATACATTTCTGCCGTAAATACAAACCACATAAAGACCCCGAACTATCTCTAGCTGGCACGCCCATCAAAGCTGTTAAGGAGGCCAAGTTCTTGGGTCTGGTTTTTGACTCTCACTCAACGTTTCTGCCACATATCAAATCCCTTAAAACTAAATGCCTGAAGGCACTTGACTTGTTGAAAGTGGTTTCAATTTCTAAATTGGGAGGGGATCAAGCTACCCTCCTCCATCTATATCGATCACTGGTCCGTTCCAAACTTGATTATGGCTCCATTGTCTATGGTGGTGCCTGCTACAGTAACCTAAAACTATTAGATTCTGTCCACCACCAAGGTCTAAGACTTTGTCGTGGGTCCTTTAGAACCTCTCCTGTTGACAGTCTCTACGTTGAGGCTGATGAGCCATCCCTTAACCAACGGCGTCTAAAATTATCCTTGCAGTATATAACCAAACTATATTCTAATGAGTCAAATCCTGCCTTTAACTGTGTTTTTTAATCCTCTTTACGAGGATCTATACAATAAAAAGTCCTCTCTTGTTCAGCCTCTAGGACTAAGAGTAAAACCTTTCCTTTCTGCTGCTGGCATTGAACTAGAGAAGATATCTCCTTCGCGTCTGCTTTCTCCTCCTCCTTGGCAGTTAGTTAGACCAGAAGTTGATCTAACACTGACAGCATTTAAAAAATCGGAAACTAATGAATTACAATATAAACAAGAATATAATCAATTAAAAAAGTAAATATAATACATACAAATCCTTATTTACAGATGGGACCAAGGATGGTGGTGCAGTTGCTTGTGCCACTGTCATTGGATCCAAAACAATATCTTCTCGATTGCCCAATAACAGCTCTATTTTCACAGCAGAAGCTAACGCCATATTAACAGCTCTTAAATATATTAATGAACACCGTAAATATAAACAATACATAATCTTATCCGATTCTCTTTCATGCCTTCAGGCCATTAAAAATCTTTCTTGTAAACATCCACTTTTAATAGAAATTATTGAATTATATAATGATCTTGCTACTGGCAAATGCGATATCGTCTCCTGTTGGTTACCCAGCCATGTTGGCATTTCTGGGAACACAATGGCCGATGTTGCTGCTAAGGCAGCACTCAACAAATTTGTGACACCACTTCTTTTCCCATACTCTGATTACAAAGCTAGCATTAGAACTTACATCCGTAATCTCATGCAGAAGAAGTGGGACACCCATGCAGGTATCAATAACTTACATGCAATAAAACCAATTATCGATTATACCTACTTGGGTTGTCAGTCCAGATTTGAAGAGGTCATCATGCGACGATTTCGTATTGGCCACACAAGATAAACTCATGAATACCTATTGAAAGGTGAGGATCCTCCGTTCTGTATCCCTTGTGATGAGAGAATCACGGTCAAACATGTCTTGCTTGACTGTGTTGAACACTCCATCACAAGGGATAACTATTTCAAATCTCGAACTATGAAGGATCTTTTTAACAATATCAGTTCTCATTAAATTATTGCATTTTTAAAAGAATTAGATTTGTTAACAGATTTGTAAATACATAAATATTTTATGAATGGAAGTTTAAATTAGTAACTAAGATTGTTAGTGGCTGTACCCTCAAGGGGGGTTGAAGTATTGTAAAATTATTGTCCTCCTGAGAGGGTACGTAGGTCCCAAAGTCAATTTGAACTTACCAGGATTTTTAAACGTAGTATTCTTGTTATTTTAATTTTGGCTAACATTTCTTACAATCGCCAACAGCTGAAGGGATGGTGTAAATCCAACTAGGGTCCATGCAGGTAGCAAAGGTACTGTAAGTCCCCATGGTCCCTAGTATGGTGATCTACCTTCTGTTGGTGTCGATCTATAGCCCGTATTTTATATTGTATTGTCTTCTTTAATTGGAATGTTTTAGCTTTGTTCGCTAGTTTTATATTATATCTGTGATCTGTGGTATTTTCACTGTCCATCGTCGACAGATTTTAATCTTCAAACTATTTTCACTTTTTATTGTATAAATTGTTTTCGTCACGATATGGCTGAGATATTGCCAATGTGACGTTAAATATTAACTCACTCACTCACTCTATATGCACATTTCTGCCTGATTGTTGTTTCATAAGGTCTTAAGGGGTGTACTTGAGAGGCTAACTGTAACAATTAGGACGTTATAATAACGGTGTCTTATTCGTTATATGTGTGTAACAAAATCCACGAGTAATCGTTACAAATTATAAAATTCACGTACTTATGTTTGTATCCTGTCTTTAATAACATAACGTAACTTTATCACTTTCATATATATCAGACCCCTGACGATCGGGTTGTCCTTGATCTACAGCAAACGATGCTTGTCGTAAGAGGTGACTAACGGGATCGGGTGGTCAGGTTCGCTGACTTGGTTGACACATCGTATCCCAAATGCTAAGGACGATGCTCATGCTGTTGATAACTGGGTCGTCTGGTCCAGACTAGATTATTTACACACCGCCGTCATATAGCTGGAATATTGCTGAGTGCAGCGTTAAACAACAACCAGACCAAATCATATAAATCAACGTGGTGCGTTTGCCTATTCCAACATTAAGATATGAGAGTAAGTATGTGTTTACCACCGTTTTTAATAGTCACGCAACACCTGAAATGGGGTTCATGCAGTGTATTGAGGTCGATTATCAGACCAGGATGTTCGTGACAAGCTTACGGTTGAACTACCGGGCTGACTCTGCGCATCACACATTATAACCTCCTCGATATGATTGGAACTCCAGGGAACGCGTCCTTTAACATACCAGACAGACATATATAGTAAAGTTTCCCCAACATTGGTGATATTAATATCTACCACATACATGAGTGTCAGTCTGTTACCATGGTAGTTGCAGATTACATGTAGCACATATCGCACTGTAAACTACATAATATACACACTCAGATTGAATCACAAGGATTTGAAGATCACTTGGGCCTTCAGGCAACGGTTGTGAACTGTGCGATCTACAGGAGTGTTGTTTTGTGGCCACAAGGTCAGGGCAGACCTACCTGTATGAAAATGTTTATGTTGTTTGCCATCCAGCTGCGTCATCCCCCATCCAATACGCCAATTCAAATGGTAACAGCGTTCAACATCCAATGAACCCAATCAGCCGCGGAAAGAGGTGTATCGACAATGAACCACTCTTTATTTATCCCACAAAGGCCCTTTGAATTTACCTACCTACTTTGGTTGTGGCGAGCCTGTTACAGCTTTTCACTCCCGTGGTGCAAATGTACTGCCATAGAAACATAATGGGTTTATTTGTTTAGCCAAGCGCAGGTAAGGCAAAAATATTCTGTCGTAAACAAGAGGTGAGTTATACATCTCTTTCCCAGGATGACTGCTGAGTGATTCGTCAAGTCAACATTCCAGCACAGTGGTGACAGTCATACGTAGATATATGTCTAGAAATTATTGCATGTGATTTCGGGTTTATTTGACTCACGAAGAGTATTTGGGTGCGCCGACACATTCAGTCGCGATGTTCCCCAACATATAACATCACGGGTCGTGATCGAATATAAGATAACATCCCTGACTGACGTCATGGCGCCAGTGGATATATCCTTATGAGTCATTGGATGCATGCGTATATCACAGTGACAGTTTCTATTGGTGATTGACTGTACCCCTATATGATAACTATGTACCTCGGTACAATATTGAATCTGCTAGCAGTGAATGACTGCATGTACCTTTATGATAGTGAAAGACTCTACGCCCATATAACAGAGAATGGCTGTGTGCCCCTGAACGGTGAACGTACTTGTACAACAGTGAATGACTGCATGCCCCTTTACAACAGTGATAATATTATTATAATAATAATAATAATAATAATAATAATATCTTACTGCTCTTCCAATGATATAATTTACAGAGAGCAGAAATGGGTGAGAAAGGGATGTTGGGGGTGCAAGGATCAACTTCTTGTACAGAAAATGATTTTGGAAGAGGCTAAAACATATCACCGCAACCTCTCCATGTGCTGGATTGACTACAAAAAAAGCATACGACTCTGTCCCTCATGAATGGATTCTGAAGTCTCTTTGTTGTATTGACCTCCCGGAGCGACTACTTGATTTACTCAAGTCTTTAATGAGTTGCTGGTCGACTCAACTTGAGATGTACTCGCAAGGGCAGGTGCAGACTTCGGAATCTATTCCAATCAGAAGGGGAATTTTCCAGGGGGACTCCTTCAGTCCTTTGCTTTTTTGTTTGTCTCTAAATCCTTTGAGCTTTCTGCTCAACAGAGAGAAGGGTTACCATCCCGGACCTCCTCAGCACAGATCCCCAACACCGCTTACTCATCTCCTTTACATGGATGACATCGAGCTCCTTGCCAAAGGAGATACCAATTTGAAAGAACAGGTTCTCCTTGTCGAGTCCTTTTCTAATGATATTGGCATGACATTTGGGCTCGACAAATGTAATACTCTTCATTTGAAACGTGGCAAGGTAGTTAATGGTGGATCGGTCAAGTTACAGGGGGAGGAGTTATTGAGCATCTTGTGGAAGATCAGGCCTACACCTATCTTGGAATGCAAGTTCGAGACAAGTTCCAGAATGCCCAAATTCAAGACAAACTTCGGGCCGAGTACAAAACTCGTTTAAAGTAAATCTGGAGCTCAGAGCTAAATGCTCGAAACAAGGTCAAAGCCACCAATACTTTTGCTGTGCCAGTCCTTTCCTATTCCTTTGGCGTAGTTGACTGGACAAAACAAGACATCCAGAGTCTTGACCGCCTGACCAGAAGGATCATGTCTGATAACAGAGCCCACCACCCTCGTTCCTCTCTTAACCGTTTATATATGCCAATCAATTCTGCAGGTCGGGGTTTGATTAATGTGGAGGCTCTTCATGATAGAATTTTATTGTGTACTTTTGCACATATTTATTTATCGGATGATCCTCTGGTGATGCATGTCAAGACTCATGATGAAAGCAAAGAATTCCACAGCTATTTTAATCGTGCTAAGGTTGTTTGACAGAATCTGAAATTTGATGCTGATTTTGTTGATGGCGATGTACTGCTGGACGGTACAACGATGGGAGTAAACCAGGTGAAGTCCTTCACCAAGTCTGCCCAGAGTCGGTCATTTGTGGAGAAGCTTTCTGAGAAAAAATTGCATCGTGTCTACATGCAGTGTGTGGAACAGAATAGCAATCCCAACGACTCCTTCGCCTGGATGAAGTCGGCTGGTCTTAAATGTGAAACTGAGGGCTTCCTTTTTGCTGCTCAGGACCAGTCACTGCCCACTCGTAATCGCCAAAATGTGATTCTTAAAGAAAATATCAATATGAATGTCGACTATGTAATGAATTTACAGAGACTGTCCAACACCTTGTCAGTGGATGCCCTTCTTTGGCACAAACAGCCACGATGGCATGGCTCGTTGCTTTTACTACCGTCTCCGCCATGTCTGTGGCTTTGACTCCGAGGTCCATCCATGGTACGACCCTGAACATGTCCAGGGCGTCACGGAAAATGATGCTTTCAAACTTCTGTGGAATAGGCCCATATACAGCCTCAGAAGAATTCCTGCCAACAAACCTGATCTTGTCCTTTTTGATCAAGCCAATGAATTTATTTATATCATTGAATTTTCTGTCCCTTTTGACAGCAATGTGATTGGCAAGATTCAGGAAAAGCATGATAAATATGCGGACCTCGCCTTTGAAATGTCTCGCTTGCATCCCAAGTACACTGTCGTCAGGATCCCCATTGTTCTCGGTGCCCTTGGTTTGGTACCTCCTGAACTCTTGGCACAGATCAGGAGAGTGTCCGGGTTCTCCACCGGGAGCACAGCCCTTCTGACACTCTGGGTAATGCAGAAGGCTGCAGTGTTGGGGAGCCTTCATATTCTCCGGAAAGTTCTTGGTGGGTTCGACTAGGCAGCGTTTCCTGGGAGAAGTCCCATTTGCTGTCTGGGCTGCGCGTAGAGGAGGCAATGGCCATGAGCTGATGATGCGCCTTACCAGCCTGACTGTGCCAGGATCGTCCGAACCCTCTCTGCTGCATTTTCATCTTAATCTGTAGAACATAATAATAATAATAGTCCATTTATAATGCGCATTAAGTCCTAGAAACCTCAGGAGTCAAGCTGCCAAACACGCTCACCCATCCAAGAACTCTCCATAATCAACGTTGCTTAACTTCAACTGATTTGTGACCTCTGCTCTGTGCACAAGTCCACACACCACCTCAGATGGATTGCGCCCCACCCCATCCCTGTTATAAGGTAGAAATGCATCACTACAACATCAGAAAATATTGTTGAGTTCAACAATAACAATTTTGATATCAGTCTATAGAAAAAGAAATCAGATCACTGCAATCAAATGATTTAATTCCCGTTTGTTTGTCTATAAAACATAGAGTATCAAACAGTATTCAACAACAAGTCGAATATATTATTGTATATGGTTTTACAATAGCACGACATATACAAATATACAAAATGACAATGCACATTATGTAAATGGAGAAACTCCTTAATCCGTACAGGTTCACTTGACACGGTAGATGCGCGGTATATTCACAGATGTCAATGCGACTTCGACCCACAATAGAAGATTGAGCATAAGTCACGAAGTTGCATATCAATGTATCCCTGTTGAAATAAGACTCCAGATAGTCGGTGGTTGTCACACACAGAGACAAGGCTCCAAATAGTCGACGGTTGTCACACACAGAGACTTGAGATCTCAAGTGCCGAACCCTGGCGAGATGGCAAAGTTGTCTATGCCCACTTCTCTTTTTCCTTGTAAAGTAGGTCTATGAACCCCAATCATTAACATCAGAGATCTTACTTGATGACCAAAGTTAGTCAAGTCTTCCGGAAGATCAACTGTTTGGAAGATGTAATCATGCTTTCGCTGCTGGTCGTCGATCAGACTGAAATCGTTGGTTTTCCTCCGAGTTAAAACGATTGTGTTACCCTTTCTGAAGTGAGTCACAGTTATAATTCGGTATCAATACCATCAATATTGCTAGGATTAACAATAGTCAGGAACAGTGTAATGTGAGACCTACATTATTGTTGCGTATGGCATCAGCTGGCGTATGATGTAACGCTCACTCAAGTACTGATTAACTCACACGCTGACAATTTGCCTGTCGCGTCGTCCTCAGTATAAGGCATTTCCCCTGTACGTGGATGGCAATCTGGTGGTCAGGTTCGATGACACCTGTGCTCGTACCTGTTTGTCCAAGTTGGACCTGTCTGCAGTCTGTTCTGGTTTCTTCTTCTTCCATCGGCGCCAACAGAACAGGTATTGGATGACCTCCCACAGGAACTGAAGCACTTCAGCCAGACTCAGCACTGAGAGCCCCACCCACAGACCTACCGTGCCTCCGATGTCGGAATAAAATTGAACATCCTAAAATAAGAAATACACTCATAAACATATTATCTACTTATGCACTCAGTAACATTTGGAATCAACAAAGTAGTTCCTTCTATGCGAACTCTATTATCTTCTTATATCTGTATCACCTACTTACATAAAATATGCAATTATATCTTTACAATACTGCCTTTTAGTGTGATCAATATAATTCGCAATAATATTCGCAAATGAAGATCATTCTCGTTCAGTTCGAAAATATTATTGGTAAGTTATTACGTTTAACAATGTTATTGATATTAGGTTATTCTTATGTAGCACTTCTTTAATAATAACTTTTAGCAAGTGTCACAGTCATGTGTTTTTATATATGTATTGATATTATGGTATCGTTATTACTGAAAAAGTTCGAGGAATGCTACAAAAACCTAAATTATATCTACTTCGCGACACCTGTAATTGTGAGTGGCGATCATTATCTCGCACCTCGACGTAGCAGCGTGTGTGGGTGTCTGTATGAACAGGCCCGGTCAAACACACATTTAATTGAAAAAATAATTTTTTTTATATAAATATGGATATTATTATTGAGAGCATCCAATAAGATCGTCTACTGACCTTACCAATGAATTATAAACATACCTCATACGCTGGTGTTTCTGTTATATTTTCAAAGTTTAAATCTTCAAAGAAAATGTTGATCTTCATGAAGTTTCGACTGAAAATGTAAAAACAAGTGTCAATGTAACATATAAACTGATGAATTCTATTGTCAGCGTGAGCGAGCTAGATCTATACTTGGTGTTGTTTTCCAACCAACGTTCGTTTTCATAAACACGCGGGGAGGTGGGTAGCCCAGTGGTTAAAGCGTTCGCTCGTCACGCCGAAGACCCGGGTTCGATTCCCTACATGGGTACAATGTGTGAAGCCCATTTCTCGTGTCCCCGCCTTGATATTGCCGGAGTATTGCTAAAAGCGGCGTAAAACCAAACTCACTCACTCACTCATAAACAAGCATGAATCAACCGTGAAAAACTCTGTTCTGAGCAGTCGTGTACTTAAAACATTTCATTGCAACAATTTAGCCATTTATTACATATCAACAATAAAAACACAGGTCAAATCTTCAATGTCCGTCTCTGATACAACCTCTAATGGACAGCTTACTCACATGAGTTCCCGAGAAGCCATTTTTTCAAAACGTTCGCACTCGGTTTCGTTCTTGTTGTTGCATAAGTACTGAACCAGCATACTCTGTAAACAATTACAATGTGCATTACAATGCAATATTATGCAATATATATTGTAGTGGTCACAATTCACTAAATTTCTCAAAGATTTAATCAGTTTTCGTTTGGTTTTAGTTCACAATGTTATTATTCCAACTTCGTTTAAGGTCCTACATATATATTAACTGGCCTCATGTTACCTTTCCACAGGTAAATATGACTGGTTGTCTTGAGATATTACCAAAAACATGGGTTGGACAAGGTTATAACGCATTTTATGCCTCACTTTGTGTTCATCACAAGTATATATCTATATACGCTGTTGTCGCTGTTGTGAAAAACACCCACGCACATTCCCACGTGTGAACGTGTGATGTGTCCGGAGACAGCACGTGTAACTGGATGTATAAACTTACTGCATACGCATCGGAAGGCCACATGCGGGTGTGCGTAGTTTTCTCATACAATGTCTCACTGAAAAAGAAAAATGGGTCCATGAATACAGTGTAGTTTGAAAAACTGAAAGTTTTAGCAAGAATAAGAAGAATTAAAATATTTGGATACTTTTGTCAAATGACCAGCTTTGTTCGCGAGGTGGCTCAATGTATTGTACTTGTCCTCAGTCTGGCAGTGTCTTAATCTGACTATTGCTTGGGCCAGAACTGATATGGCGCATCAAAGAATTGATATGATAGGGGACGCGGATGGGCCAATAATGGGCTGAATGGTCATGAATTGAGAGAGGAGAATGACATATTATCTTGTGCGGATGGACAACATACTGGCATGGGTTGAAGCAATTGCACTGGAACAAGCCCGTCTCCCATCTTGACTCGATCTGAAGTAAGCACGCCGCTTCTGAAGAACAAAACCACAGCCTTCAGGAGAATGTGTTATCACATGATCGTTTTGCAGGTTCTGTATCCACACGCCTCTGCTTTATACCATTGCCATATGTGACTAAAGGTCTGCAAACAATTTTTTATATTCCTTTTTGCCATCTGTGTGTTTGGCTTTGCTGATTTCTAAGATCCGCTCCTCAGTTCGCTCCAGTCATGACTCTCAGGATACATGTATACGATACTGGGGATCTCTTCTGCGGCAGAATATCAACACTACTCTAGCCTGGTGTACCGGGTACCTGTTCTGTGTCAGAATCACTATGAAACCCACTAACATGGAGCTGGGCACCTATTCTGTACCGGGTTCACTATGTGTCAGGGGCGTAGCTACCACTATAAAGAAAACGCCCGGGCTTGTTGCTAAAAAACGTGGGGCAAGCCCTCAATACTATCTGAATATAAAGCTTTGCAGCCTATCGGGCTTACACGAAAGAAAATGGTTTGCTACGCACCTGGGTGCAGAACACATACCTTCTCTGGTCCGGCATGGGTGAACTTTCCTCCCCGGCATCGAGCTATTAATGTTTTCATACAGTGTTTCCTTAAGTTCATCATAGCAACCACATCGGTTGATGATTCTCTCGTGCACACAGAATGTCTGACAAGACTGAAATATACACAGTAGATATATACTTACAGATTCATCACTAAACAATACGAAATCTATATCACCTTCTTCAAACATAGGTAATACATAAAGGTCTTTGGCAACTGCATTTGTAATATTGTTTCAAGGATGTTCATAAACATATTGAAATAATCATGAAAAAGGCATTCTTGTATTTTAGTCTTTCAGGTCCGCTGGACCAAAAGTCCTTTTCGTATGCTAATTAATCTACTCTGAATAACAATTGGAAACAGCAACCCTGCAGCGCATAAACACTACAGACTGGCGAGTTCGTACCTTCCTGGTATATTCCATCCCATATCTAGCTTTGAAGGCTGTGCCGTCATCACAATCACCATACAGCCCACCCAGCCTGTGAATCTCAAGCTGAAATATGCAGACGTCAGCTAAATAATTTGTTGATTACAAGAGAGAGAAAAATCGTTTTCATAAGAATAAGATTAAACATATATCTAATAATAGAAGAGTCCATTGTCCGATTTTGACCATGTGATAATTCTTTTGAAAAGTCGACTAACACATGCTAAGTCAATGTCAGTTGTTCACCTGAACAAAACCGGAACAAGTCAATCACATTGGACTGCATCAGACAACATTGTGAACACTGATGCCAAAGTCTTGTTTCTGATATAAATAAACATTTTCATACATCCACCATATATATAAGAAGATTTGAGGCAATAACTTGAATATTGTAAGCCTGACCAAACAACCACTGAGCATTAGTCGCACGGCGCTCTTTGACATCCAGGTAGAAACAGCCTTCTTGGTTGTGCCTTGAAGTTGTGAAATGTAGAAAGGCAGTATCGGCTAGATGTTTACCATAAATAAAGGTTAAGTGGAGGAAAATGTGCATTGGGTCATTTACTATTCTGTGCCTGAAATAATTTAGCTACATCATATACGATGACACATTTTAACAAAGCACATTCACAAACTATTCTGGGTAGACAATGATAACACCTGGCTGTGGAAAGGATTTGGATTTTACACAACTGTAATATAATTATTCTTGTTATCTTGCCACCAAACCTCTCCTTTGCTGTTCCATGGACTCATCCAACAATAACACGTCCGAGTAAGTCTTAAGTAAATAAGCAGAAAAAACCTGTCACGTGTATACAGTGAATGAAGTCTTGAGTTATACCAGAGAAACCGAAACACTAAACGTAAGTTAGAACTTACCATGCGCATGCCTATATTCGTTTCCATTGTAGCTGAAACCGATGTCCCATCAACTTCCGGGTCTGGCCAAGTGTTTGTGCCGTGTATAAGAAACTGGGCCCCAATACCGGAAGCAATTGTTGATATGTACTCGTCAGTCTCCAAAAACAGTATCAGCTCCAGACCTACATGAACACAGGACAAGTAGATATTGGTGTATATACCTCCATGAAAGCAGGTCATTGGGTAAAGGGTTGTGTATATAGATTAATGAGAACATAGGACAGTAGATATTGGTGTATATACCTCCATGATGAACAAGGTCTTTGGGTAAAGGGCTGTATATATAGATGAATGAGAACAAAGGGCAGTGATATTGGTGTATATACCACCATGGAAGGGAGGTCATTGGGTAAGGGCTGTCAATGGGGAAAGAGCTGTATATCCAGATGAATGAGAACATAGGACATAGGACTGTAAATGTTGGTGTATGTAGGAGTAGCTCGATGAATGGGAAGTGAGGTCATTGGGTAAAGGCTGTAAGGACAGTATTGGTGTATATTCAGATGAATGAGAACATAGGACAGAAGGTATTGGTGTATAGACCGCCATGAATAGGAAGGGAGGTCATTGGGTAAAAGGCTTGTATATCCAGATTAATGAGAACATATGACAGTAGATATTAGGCTATGTACCTCCATGAAATACACTCGTTAACGGCTATTTGTCAGGTATGATGTGCTTGTACGGCGAGTTTGAATCCGAAGGCCTTAGAAAGTACGGATTCAAACGGGACGTACCATCATGTACTACCTTGCAAATAGCAAAGTATGGTAATAATATACAGAAGAATGACACCACAGGCCAGTAGTTAACAGGTTATACGCCGATATGAATGAGAACACATGTAAGTCTAGGTACAGAAAACACAAAGTTAATACCAAAGAACACCACATGGTCCGTATTTTCATGGTATGTGGTATTCGTATTATAGCGACTCTGTAGTAGTTCCGTTTTACACCCTACTACCCTAATAAAGTCAAGCAATGCCAGATATCACTGCATTTCCGTTGTTATTACAGTAATGGCCTCTACTTTGGAGAAGAATATTCGGTTTTCTGATTTAATCATGATTTCGAACATCAGTTCATCTACAACGCTTTGTGCAAAAACAATGTATACTATCTTACCATAGGCTGGGCCACTCCGGAAGCTGACGAAGTCATAGTTTTCTAGAGTGTAACAGTTTCCATACGCGGACGAGGGGTGGATCCGAAAATAACTACAATGGAGCAGATTATGTTTGTTTGTTGGTTAACGTCGTACTCATGAATCACAGACTGACATCACGAGCATCGATCAACACAGTTATACGTGCATACGATGGCATGCGTCAACATAGTCACTGACCCCGCTAGGAATAGAAATGAACTGTACAACTTGTATAATTACTTATAATTTGATGCAATTGTCTAATTTACTCAAGTAGACGGCAACAACAATGAATATACCCAAAAGTAACTGTTTCATAAACATTACACAATTGTAATTCTAAACATTTTTTCAAATCGTATAAGCATAAGCGAAGAGATGAAACTGTGTATGAATCAATCTTAGAAATGCATGTAGATTGTTTAGCAGCATCGTAAAATTAATTCACTAGTAATGTGAGCGTTGAGTACATAATTGATATAGCAGTAATTAGATGTGTACACGTCCACGCACCTGTCGTTGCACACCACGCCGGCGAATGCACATGACACCAGCATGTCTGAGATGGAATGGCCCATCGCGATCCGGGTTTCCCTATTCGACAATAAACATAGAATATCAGTCTCGAAACGAATTCCATTATGCATAAAAGTTCAAATAGATCCGAACATTGTATGAACATTGTAAAAACATCCCGTTGTCCCGTTGACGCCCGTTGTCTTGTGGTTGCTAGTTCCCAAGTTTAAACCGATGTGAATGACAATGAATAGAACAATACAATATATAATTTAGTAATGACTGGATAGACATGTAATACGGAAATATGTTTACAGGGGCCATTGCTGTCAGATTTAGGGCATGGTCATGCAGGATATAGTATTCATATTAAAACCTTATGTTGTCGTTCGCGTTCACATTTAAACCAGTATTATAAATACTAAAAGTCAGACAGAAGAAGCAAACGACGGGATGGAACTGGGTCTCTTAATGATACTCTAGCTACCTCAAGGCGAGATGCAGGTGTCGACACACAGATATATGAATCTGAACCTGGTCTTCGTTTATCAAACAAAGCTACCGACTTGTCCCAAAAAGCAACAAGAAGACTGTTGTCGAGAATTAGTTGTATGTACCTGTCTTGTGCAAAGTGGTAAGTGTGATATGTACCTGTCTTGTGCGAAGTGGTACGTGTGATATGTACCTGTCTTGTGCAAAGTGGTACGTGTGATATGTACCTGTCTTGTGCGAAGTGGTACGTGTGATATGTACCTGTCTTGTGCGAAGTGGTACGTGTGATATGTACCTGTCTTGTGCGAAGTGGTAAGTGTTATATGTACCTGTCTTGTGCGAAGTGGTACTTGTGATATGTACCTGTCTTGTGCGAAGTGGTACTTGTGATATGTACCTGTCTTGTGCGAAGTGGTACGTGTGATATGTACCTGTCTTGTGCGAAGTGGTACTTGTGATATGTACCTGTCTTGTGCGAAGTGGTACTTGTGATGTGTACCTGTCTTGTGCGAAGTGGTACTTGTGATATGTACCTGTCTTGTGCGAACTGGTACGTGTGATATGTACCTGTCTTGTGCGAAGTGGTAAGCGTGATATGTACCTGTTGTGTGTTAGTTATATTGCATGTGACATACTAGGTGTGATATCTACAAGTTATGGTGTGTGAGCTGTCATTTGACATACTAGGTGTCATATCTACATGTTGTGTTCAATAAGCTGTCATATGACATACTAGGTGTGATATCTACATGTTGTGTTGTGTGAACTGTCATGTAACAATAATAAGTGTGATATCTACATGTTGTGTTGTGTGAGCTGTCATGTAACAATAATAAGTGTGATATCTACATGTTGTGTTGTGTGAGCTGTCATGTGACATACTAGGCATGATATCTACATTTTGTGTTCTGTGAGCTGTCATGTGATATACTGGGTGTGATATCTACATGTTGTGTTCTGTGAGCTGTCATGTGACATACTAGGTGTCATATCTACATGTTGTGTTGTGTGAGCTGTCATGTGACATACTAGGTGTAATATCTTCATGTTGTGTTGTGTGAGCTGTCATTTGACATACTAGGTGTGATATCTACATGTCGTGTTCTGTGAGCTGTCATGTAACATACAAAGTGTGATATCTACATGTTGTGTTGTGTGAGCTGTCATATGACATACTAGGTATGATATGTACATGTTGTGTTCTGTGAGCTGTCATGTGACATACTAGGTGTGATATCTACATGGTGTGTTGTGTGAGCTGTCATATGACATACTAGGTATGATATCTACATGTTGTGTTGTGTGAGCTGTCATGTGACATACTAGGTGTGATATCTACATGTTGTGTTGTGTGAACAGCCATGTGACATACTAGGTGTGATATCTACATGTTGTGTTCAATGAGCTGTCATATGACATACTAGGTGTGATATCTACATGTTGTCTTGTGTAAGCAGCCACGTGATATACTAGGTGTGATATCTACATGTTGTGTTCCGTGAGCTGTCATGTAACATACTAGGTGTCATATCTACATGGTGTGTTGTGTGAGCTGTCATGTGACATACTAGGTATGATATCTACATGTTGTGTTCTGTGAGCAGTCATGTGATATACTAGGTGTCATATCTACATGGTGTGTTGTGTGAGCTGTCATATGACATACTAGGTATGATATCTACATGTTGTGTTCTGTGAGCTGTCATGTGACATACTAGGTGTAATATCTACATGTTGTGTTGTGTGAGCTGTCATTTGACATACTAGGTGTGATATCTACATGTTGTGTTGTGTGAGCTGTCATGTGACATACTAGGTGTAATATCTACATGTTCTGTTGTGTGAGCTGTCATTTGACATACTAGGTGTGATATCTACATGTTGTGTTCTGTGAGCTGTCATGTGACATACTAAGTGTGATATCTACAAGTTGTGTTGTGTGAGCTGTCATGTGTCATACTAGGTATGATATCTACATGTTGTGTTGTGTGAGCAGCCATGTGACATACTAGGTATCATATCTACATGGTGTATTGTGTGAGCTGTCATATGACATACTAGGTATGATATCTACATGTTGTGTTGTGTGAGCTGTCATGTGACATACTAGGTGTGATATCTACATGTTGTGTTGTGTGAGCTGTCATATGTCATACTAGGTGTGATATCTACATGTTGTGTTGTGTGAGCTGTCATGTAACATACTAAGTCTGATATCTACATGGTGTGTTGTGTGAGCTGTCATGTGACATACTAGGTGTGATATCTACATGTTGTGTTGTGTGAGCTGTCATGTGACATACTAGGTGTGATATCTACATGTTGTGTTGTGTGAGCTGTCATATGACATACTAGGTATGATATCTACATGTTGTGTTCTGTGAGCTGTCATTTGACATACTAGGTGTGATATCTACATGTTGTGTTGTGTGAGCTGCCATGTGACATACTAGGTGTGATATCTACATGTTGTGTTCAATAAGCTGTCATATGACATACTAGGTGTGATATCTACATGTTGTCTTGTGTGAGCAGCCATGTGATATACTAGGTGTGATATCTACATGTTGTGTTGTGTGAGCAGCCATGTGACATACTAGGTGTGATATCTACATGTTGTGTTGTGTGAGCAGCCATGTGACATACTAGGTGTGATATCTACATGTTGTGTTCTGCAAGCAGCCATGTGACATACTAGATGTGATATCTACATGTTCTGTTGTGCGAGCAGCCATGTGACATACTAGATGTGATATCTACATGTTGTGTTGTGTGAGCTGTCATGTGACATACTAGGTGTGATATCTACATGTTGTGTTATGTGAGCTGTCATTTGACATACTAGTTGTAATAGCTACATGTTGTGTTGTGTGAGCTGTCATGTGACATACAAGGTGTGATATCTACATGTTGTGTTGTGTGAGCTGTCATGTGACATACTAGGTGTGATATCTACATTTTGTTTGAGCAGTTATGTGACATACTAGGTGCGATGACTACCTATACTGTGAGCTGTCAAGGGATACACTACGTGCGATGTCTACCTATAGTGTGTGCTGTCAAGGGTTACACTAGGTGCGATGTCTAACTATAGTGTGAGCTGTCATGGAATATACCGCGTGCGATGTCTACCTATAGTGTGAGCTGTCATGGGGTATACTGCGTGCGATGTCTTCCTATAGTGTGTGCTGTCAAGGGATACACTACGTGCGATGTCTACCTATAGTGTGAGCTGTCAAGGGATACACTACGTGCTATGTCTACCTATAGTGTGAGCTGTCATGGGGTATACTGCGTGCGATGTCTTCCCATAGTATGAGCTCTCATGGGATATACTGCGTGCGATGTCTTCCTATAGTGTGAGCTGTCATGGGGTATACTGCGTGCGATGCCTTCCTATAATGAGCTGTCATGGGATATACTGCGTTATGTCTTCCTATAGTGTGAGCCGTCATGGGATATACTGCGTGCGATGTCTACCTATAGTGTGAGTTGTCATGGGATATACTGCTTGCGATGTCTTTCTATAGTGTGAGCTGTCATGGGATATACTGCGTGCGATGTCTTCCTATAGTGTGAGCTGTCATGGGGTATACTGCGTGCGATGACTACCTATAGTGTGAGCTGTCATGGGATACACTACGTGCTATGTCTACCTATAGTGTGAGCTGTCATGGGATATACTGCGTGCGATGTCTACCTATAGTGTGAGCTGTCATGGGATATACTGCGTGCGATGTCTACCTATAGTGTGAGCTGTCCTTATATAGTGTGAGCCGTCATGGGATATACTGCGTGCGATGTCTTCCTATAGTGTGAGCTGTCATGGGATATACTGCGTGCGATGACTACCTATAGTGTGAGCTGTCATGGGATACACTACGTGCTATGTCTACCTATAGTGTGAGCTGTCATGGGGTATACTGCGTGCGATGTCTTTCTATAGTGTGAGCTGTCAAGGAATTCACTACGTGCGATGTCTACCTATAGTGTTAGTTGTCATGGGGTATACTGCGTGCGATGTCTTCCTATAGTGTGAGCTGTCAGGTGATATAGGACGTGCGATATCTACATAGTGGGTTGGGGCGGTGGGATAGCCTAGTGGTTAAAGCGTTGGCTCGTCACGCCGAAGACCAGAGTTCGATTCCCCACATGGGCGCAATGTGTTAAGCCCATTTCTGGTGTCCCCCGCCGTGATATTGCTGGAATATTGCTAAAAGCGGCGTAAAACTAAACTCAGTCAGTCAGTCAGTACATAGTGTGTGATGTGACATGAGACATACTAGGTCCGACATCTACCTGTTTTCTAAGCTATACAGGTGAGTGAATTCCTTGCGGATTTCATGGAGTGTTGACCTTTGGCCAGAAAAGAAATTAGGGCGTGGCTTCTCATCAGGTGGTTCCAACTCTGGTCTCCTAAGGTTAGTGAAGTTGTACTCAAAGCTCTCAACGAAGCGTTTTCTGCGACCAGGAATTGGTGGAGTTGGGCTTCCTTGCTGATTTGGGCGCTGGTTTGGGATAAACGATGGCTTCTGAAATACAAAGTCAACAGATTGTTGCCTCATGTTAGGTGTTTGGTTTGATGGAAGCATTGGGCGACAATAAAGTGGGTTGTTTCTTTTTCTGTATTGCGTTGCAGAAGAAGGAGAAAAAAAGAAGAAAAATTGTTTGTTACAATATGTCACATCCCGTGACAGTTCGGCCTATTTAGGCCTATGAGACACACAATAAAACCATGATGATATTAAAATAGCACACATCTAGTCAACACACATACTGCAACAACCATCAAACAGTGCCACAAACAACCCCCATGCACACACACTTACGTATCCATACATAATACCATACTGCATAAAACCCCCTCCTATAAACAATTTCTTACATTTCTTCACATTCAATGCCATCCACATACATCCGACTGCCACCACACCAAAACACACACACACGCACCCACACACCCCTTCAACACACATACGTTCATCCCACACTGACTTAACTGACTTAACACTGACGTAACAGCATCTTTCATTGTCATTTTCTAAAGATGATTTGGTTTATTACCCATGTATATTTTTTGTCCTTTAAAACTGCATGGCAATCATCCAGCAGCGTATACGGTACAGGCAATGCCATGAAAAGAACAGTAAGAAATGAGAATCACAGAAATAATGTCATTGTCATCATTGACTCTGGGAATGTTTTGGAAAAAACTTAGTTAAATTGTTTAGTTGTCTCCGTTTCTCAATCTGCAATTCGGAGAGTTCAAATGACACGAACATAACACACACTAGATCATGAGAAAGATTAGTGTCAGATCGGTCGGAATTAGGAGCAAACAGAAAATAAAATCTTCGTTGCCAACATCAGGTACTTCGTTTTGTGAGCCCATGTGTGGGCAACAAGTGACAAATGTATCAGGTAATTTAGGAAGAATATGCCATGGTTCTCCTATATCAGGGATCCATACGTTGGCTTGGCTTTATGGCAATGCTGCTTGAATAATTTCCATTTATTTGTGGTATTCCTGTTGCTTTTCTTAGATCGCTTCTGTACCTCTTCTGTATCAGTTTGTTTGGTTTGTATTTCGGTGAGAGGATGACTTTGCCGCGGAGGATGTTTAGAAAGTTTGGTTCAGGTTAAAAATGTATTCTTCCCATCTAGACCCACACTAGAGAGGCGTGCACCATAATCATCATCATTTGGATTTTCTTGATGTTATTGTATTTATAGATGTGATCAACGTCACCCCCATATTATGATTATGTATTTCAAATGCAGCAAAAGCACTAACCTTAATTGAAGAAGCAACAGCCTCTGGTCTAATCGTCCGTAAATAATTCTTCAGTTCCTTACTGCCCCTCGAGGCCATCGAAGATTTAACAGGGTTCACATTGCAGAAGGTGATCGAGGGGAAATTGAGGTTCTGGAAGCCAAGCTTTATCTGCGTCTGTCTTTCAAAAAGAAAGTAACTTGAGCAGAGTGTGTAGAGGTGGATGCCCATGGCCACCATGGCTCCTAAGAGAAGCACCGTCCACACCAGTTTTGCGTACCAGGTCTTTGAAGTGTTGATGTAGGGAATCCCTTGCATGGAGGTCCGCTCAGCGAACCGGGTCAGTACCCTTTTGAAGGTCTTTGGGTTTCCGTCAGAGTTGCATTCCTCGGACTCTGTATGGGACGGAGGCTGGTATTTCTGATGGAACATGTTGCCTCGCCCCCAGTTGCCGCTCAGGTCCTAGAAAGACAAGTAACTTGATATTAGGCGACAACTACTTATTTGTCTTTTGAGTTTCGTGATCATTTTTGCTGTAGGTTTAGTGTTGATTTTATAATCACGAAGAATTTAATAACCTACTTACATTGCAATTTTCTTTCACGAAGAATCAGAAAAAGTTTAAAAGTTATTGCCGGATATACCTGTGTATGAATTTGGTTAAATATGGATATGTTCAAAGGGGTCACTATCGTTCCAGTGATTCCCTTCCGTTCGTACTCCAAGCAAGAACTAATATCGGCAATGAACATGTACAAAAGCACTCACTTAAAAAGCTGTCAATATTGATGTGCTAGAAATGTAGCAAGATGAATATATTGTTGTCTGCATTGACTTCATATCACCGGACCCGTGAAGGTCCGGGTTAGAATATTGATCTTCAGTAACCCATGCTTGTCGTAAGAAGCAACTAACGGGATCGGGTGGTCAGGCTCGCTGACCTGGTTGACACATGTCATCGGTTCCCAATTGCGCAGATCGATGCTCATGCTGTTGATCACTGGATTGTGTGGCACATAGGAATATTGCTGAGTGCGGCGTAAACTAAACTCACTCACTCAGTCATATCACTCGTAGAGGTATGGGTAGTACTGCTGTCAACTGGTATATTGTTCAAAGCGGCAAAAAATCCCTCATATATTCAAATCGATTCGCTATTTGCAAAACAATCAATTCGCAAACTGTGTGTGTAAAGTAACACTTCACACTATTACAGCGGCGGTCTTTAAATAACGGAGGATTATTGACTTCCGTCTTTTGAACACGTACGAAGGAAATAGAGTAAGTGAGTGAGTTTGGATTTATTGCTTTTAGAGACGCGCTTCAACCACCTGGCTCATACCCCACCCCCACCCCCCACCCCACCCCTACCTATTCAGTATCCTATTCCTACCTATATGATCACACTTCCTATTCAGTAGTATGTACTGCTACTGTTTTTCATTCATTATTAATCGTTGGTAACATTGTACATACAAAAGTGTATATATGTGTGTACAGTGTTTTCTATAACTTTTTTCTCAAGTATGTTTACATGTAATGTGTACTACAAAACACGTGACTTGTTGATATGATCCTCGGAATCTCGTGGCCTCATTAGCAAATAAACTTACACACATGCATGTGCGTCATGTTAGCTGAGTCAACAACAGACGTTGAAAAAACACCAAGATGTGTCAAGTGTGTGTGGTGTACAGTGACAATGATAAATGCGACTGGTGAGAACTGTCATACAAGGGGCATGGATGTGGCCGATTGAGTGTATATTAAGACTCCTATTTATACTGATGAATTATGAAGGATGGTCGCGTTATACATCTCAGTAACAAATACCCGTCTTCTAACACCCCGGGGCGTGTGTAGTATATCTCAAACTGAATCAAAACCCATAAAACGTTATTGCCTACACTAATACCGTTCCGTGTGACCCACTCGAAGTTATAGATCTGTTGTAGCTCAATAACATCACGTTATGAATTAAGCATTGTTGTCCTACAGATTTGTTACCTATCACAGTAAGTAGTGTTTGACACTGAGTCGAGGCTCTTGTAACTCGGTCAACATGAATTAATTTATGTCTTAAAATACATGCAAATATCTTCTTCATTAACATATGGAGATTGACCCAAATAATCATAAAAGCGTGTGGTTTGGTCACATAATTAATCAAATAGGAAGGTACTTGAGAAGATTCCGCACTAGACCCTAATGTATGAATCCAAGATATGAATACATATGCGTGTGTACATACTAGTTATCTTTAATCCCTCCAAGTCTATGCTAGACCTACACGCTTACATGATATAATACATCATCACATGAATATGAATTGCTAAGTCCCCGGATTACACAAGGTATTTGCCCCATTCCCACGACCTGCTTGCGACCTCTTCGAATTGGACACTCTTCATTGCGTAATCATATAAATGAGCAATTATTTCCGTTCGTGAACAAATATTTTGTATTGCAAACTTCAGTGAACTTTTTTCATGATAATGTAATGCAAGATTAACTTCTAAAATAACATATCTTTATAGTCTGGAAATCATGCAGTTAAGTATTTTTACAATCCATAGAAAATTTCAGTCGTCGTTTTTAAGGTTTACGGTGACTGTAGATTCCCTGACTGCTAAAGCTGTTGTCAACATTACCACATCATTTAACATTTATGGTAACATTACTGTGACAACCACCATGCTACGCTTCATCCTTGTATCAATCAAACTAAATCAAACATGCATTTCTGTCTGAACACTAATTTTTCAAACTTTCTTCAGGTGTTTCACACAGGTGTCAAGTATCAATTATCAGCTGTGACAACAATCTATTTTCATCATCATGATGATGATGATGGACAATCAGTTAACGTATTATCGGTTAATCCTTAAAACGCATTATGCTTTTTACGAACGAACGCACATCATGTCCACATCATTTCTGCTCAATGTATTCATCCGAAAACCACCAACAAGAGTATGAAATACAAACATCATACAATATGTATTCTGTAAAGACGGGCACACATTGCCTAGATGTGTTCGGTCTTCGATCCACTTGCAAAAATACAGACTTACTTTCGACAATTCCATTCCGAAAAATAACAGTGACCCATCAGTCGGCAAATACTCTGGTGTGCAGTTATACAATTAAACATGGATGACAAGGGGAATGGTGATTATTCCATTTCATTGTTGCAAAAAATAATACACGTTTTGCAAAACATATTCGTTCATGCACGTTTACTTGAATTGTTTGTTTTCATTACACCCCGCGAATGTTTGTAGAGGACGCAGAAACGTGTTCCGTGAGACAAGTTTTGTTTCAGGACCATAACACGAACCATCAGACTTGGACTAAACTAGTACCGAGTGCCATTGGGATGTTGTTACTTTTGTTATTTTCTTCGTTTCTGTGGCAACCAGTTGAACTTCCAATGTGGATGGGGGTTGCTTCAAGGGCATAAACCATAAAATGTTTCATTTCGCGTTTCGTTCCTGTTATAATTACTGACGAATCTTTCTTTTTTTTTGTTTCAAGCGGTATATGACACATATTGTTTGATTTCTGTACATATTTCATCTACGGCTGGTGTTGTCCATCTTACATCAGAGTCAATAATATGCAATAACTAAACACAATGGCAAAATTAGGCTCCGTTTACGGTCATTCATAAAGCCAATGTTTATGTTCAATACTGATTGACTTGACACAATTATACGACATGATAATATCACGCAGTGAAACAAACACATGGGTGTAAATCAATCTCAGTCATTCTATTTGTGGCGCAGTCAGAAATTCATAACTTCTCTCCCTGCGGATATACTTTCACCATCTGAGTTGCCGTCGTTCTGTTTGTTTGATACAGTTTATGGAATGAAATAGTATGTTCCCTTTGAAACGTCGAAAACTTGAAAGATTAGGGGTAACCAGTCAATATTCAGAAATGCGCAGAGAGATTACTTCAAAGTGTATGTCCACCCTGTGTGAGAGAGAACGCGCGTTGCACGTGTGTGTGAAGAAAGTAAATAAAAATAAAGTCAAACGACAAAACAATATCCATGATCAAAAGAAATATGTCTACTTAACCCAAAGTCCGTTGCACTATTCTGACTTTACAGATACATGAGTCTGTCATGACGATTCTTGGGTTCGTGAAAGGATGAGCGTATCCTGCTCCACTGGATGTGTTTCATTCTGTTTTTCACAGAATTTGTATACATTTATATAAACAGTCGAGCATTAATATTATAGTTTTCATCAGATAAACTATGAGTTACACATCTACTTATACAATACGTGGTGTGTTATATAGCTATGTAGACACTCGGTGATCACAATGTAGAATGTTGAAAATTACATTAAATTGTTCAACAAGCGTTCTTACCATGCTCTGCTGGTAGTCGGCTGGAGGTTCCCAGTTTCTACGGTATGGTTTTTCCATTGCGTCGTCTCCAAAGACGTGTGTGAAGTTGCCGGAGTACCCGGGATAGTCGCGCAACTGTTTGCTGTTGCTTCTTTTAACAGACATGGTGTGGGCGTGTCTCTCTATTGACAGCGGGACAATGACAACAAGACCACTAGGAACACATCCACGCAGCTATCCTTTAGGCAATGATGAGCAGAGATCCATGCGTGACACACACACACATATATCCGGCTTCACACATACATGATGACTGGCCATATACAAATATTATCCCAGTAAATCTAATATAATACTAGACAGCTGTAGAGAAATATATGTTTATCTCAACCTTCAATATATATGTCGAAGGTTATATATATCCATCAACGGCCGCCTGATTCAAATCAAATCCGATTCGATTTGTAAAGATTGTTCGTTGTTCCATTAGTTTAGTCCCTCTTTTCGATATCACCGTTTTGTGTTTCAGTCCAGAGCGAGCACTAACCCGGTTGTACTGTGTTTTGTGTTGTGCTCCTCACTAGGATCGGTCATGACTGACGCGGGTCACGACTCCCCTGGCATGCCGACACTTGTTGTTTCCTATTATTCATTTCAACTAATGCATCGCTACTGTGTGGAAGCCAGTACCGCTAAGTCCGGGTTGTCGAGCACGGATAACAATCACTGTTCACTGAACCGAAACGCCCGTTTATCCAGTATATTGTTGACCTTCATGACCTTTCGGAATGAACTAAATATTGATCAACTACATATTAGTGCAGAAGATAGATCTCACTTTACATCGACAATTTTGGTAAAGTTCATAACTTAGTATAGATGTGGGTTGTTTTTGTTGTGTTTTTTAAAAAAAAACATATTCCACATCTATGTTTTAAGGGGTGACAATGAGTCCAATATGCCTCCGGGTAAAGGAAACATTAACCCAACCGTGACTTTTATTCAAGTTGTCACTAAAATCCCGTTATCCCTTTTTGCTTGAGTCCTGTGAGACCAAATAACCGTTATTGATATATTTATCCCATGTTTTCTTTGCTCAATCCAGCTGACCTCTTCACTGTTGGTTTGAAGAGCATAAACGTTCTTGTTTTTCTAACATATGTTATATTTGGGATTACACTGTCTCAGTACATTGTCTTGCTTTCACAATATTATTCTTGCCTAGAAAGCCATAATAGTTTTGTTTATGATAGATAAAGTACCTACGTAAAATAACTTTGTCGAGACACATACGGTATATACGTAAATGTGACTTTGGTCAGAGTGAGTGAGTGAGTTAATATTTAACGTCACATCGGCAATATTTCAGCCATATCGTGACGAGAACGTGACGTGACAATAAGTTTACAGTACTTTAACCCCCTTTGAGGGTACAGCCACTAACAATACAAGTTACTAATCTAAACTACCAATCATTAAAATACATCTATCTACAGAACATATTATTCAAAATTCATCTATTAAATCAATTTCTTTTAAAAAGCCAATAATTAAATGAAAATTAACAGTGTTAAAAAGATCCTTAACTGTTTTCACATTGAAATACTTATCCCTTTTGATGGAGAATTCAACACAGTCAAGTAGAAGATGCTTGACTGTGACTCTCATCACAAGGGATACAAAACGGAGGATCTTCACCTTTTAACAAGTATTTATGAGTATACCTTGTATGACCAATGCGACATCGTCGCATGATGACCTCTTCAAATCTGGACTGACAACCCAAGTAGGTGTAACCAATATAGGGTTTTATTTCATGTAATTTGTTAATACCTACTTGGGTGTCCCACTTCTTTTGCATCAGATCAGGGATGTAAGTTCTAATGCTAGCTTTGTAATCAGAGTATGGAATAAGAAGTGGTGTCACAGATTTCTTGAGTGCTGCCTTGGCAGCAAGATCGGCCATAGTGTTCCCAGAAATGCAAACGTGGCTGGGTTACCAACAAAAGACGATATCGTATTGGCCAGTTGCAAGATCATTATACAATTCAATTATTTCAATTAAAAGTGGATGTTTACAAGAGAGATATTTTATAGCCTGAAGGCAAGAAAAAGAATCTGAAAATATGATGTATTGTTTATATTTGGGGTGTCTATTAATATATTTAAGAGCTGTTAATCTGGCGTTAGCTTCTGCTCTGAAAATAGAGCTGTTATTTGGTAATCGAGAAGAGATTGTTCGGGATCCAATGACAGTGGCACAAGCCAATGCGCCACTACACTTGGACCCATCAGTAAATAAGGATTTGTATGTATTATATTTACTTTTTAATTGAATATATTCTTGTTTATATTGTAATTCATTAGTTTCTGCTTTTTTAAATGATGTTAATGTTAGGTCAACTTGTGGCCTAACCTATTGCCAAGGAGGAGAAGAAAGAAGACGGGAAGGAGCTATATTTACCAGCTCAATGCTGGCAGCAGAAATGAATGGTTTAATTACTTTGGTCAGAGGTAGGAGGTATTTTCGTATATAATGACTGTCGAGACACATAAGGTATATACGTAAAATATGACTTTGGTCAGACGTACTTAGGTATACAATGACTTTTTTATGCGAATTTTGTAAATGACGGGTGCTACCGGTAGGGTAGGACATGATTACCGTTTTCGCGTACACCTGGCATCATCACTGATTGTCTATGATCCATTCATATACGTTTCACACAGATTTTGTCTTTTACACCAAATGGAATTTGTTTCTGAAAATAGTCAAGACTGACTTCCTTAAGTGGCAAGTCAAGACTGGTTATTCTTTCGAACTGATACCTCATATCTGGTCAGACAAATCATACATACAGTGATTCCGATTATATACTGTAAGCCATTAAAAACGCAATTGGTATTTGTTGTCCTGAAACTTACAAACGTTCTATGGAAGATTTTTTCCTGCGATACAGAGGATGTAGGGATAAAAGGCTGTTATTCTGGCCCATTTCGAGTTCGAGTCCCGGAGCATTCCTCTCACATGAACTTTGATACTTAAAACTGAACCTTTGACATTTCTCGTAAACACAACCACATTCATGAAACACGTTGTGCACATGCATTACCTGCACCCAGGCCCTGTAAAAGCACAAGGAATTGTGGAACTCAATCACTTGGAGAAAATGCCACACTTGACACAAGACGAAAGGAATCAGGTTATCGGTATGGTCAGCCAAGGTGCTTCAGATGTGATGATTGCCAGGCACTTTAATGTGCATCCATCCACTGTAAGTCGACTCAGACAACGTTTTCGGGCTACCGGAAGTGTTGCTGATCGTCGGCGACCTGGTGCACCACCGCACTATCCGAGTTTCACACTTGCGAAATCGGTTCCAAACAGCTGATGATTAGACAAGGAGGACAATTGGGACAAGTCAACGTCATTTCAGCGCCCAAAAGGTGCAAGGACGCCTTGTTGCCTTCAACATCCGGTGTCGTCACCCGTACCGTGGTCCAACCTTATTGCATCGCCACAGACTTGCCAGACAGCGATGGGCAGCAAATGGGGCCAATCTTGGCAACAGGACATGGCCAGATGTCATTTTGTCAGATGAATCCAGGTTTAACTTATCCTTTGCAGATGGACGTCAACAGATTTATCGACGTAAAGGAGAAAGACTTGCGCCAAACTGTGTCCTTGAACATGATCGTTTTGGAGGGGGTGGTGTCATGATCAGACCACAGACCATCAGAGGTTGCAGACCATCCAACAGCTGTTCCTGAGAAATGTGTGTCTTTCAATGCCCCAAAGACTGCGAGCATGTCTTGCAGCGCACGGTGGACACACACGATATTGACTGCAAGTGGCCCCTCCTTTGTTTGATGTCGTTGTTGCGTCACTGATGTTGTTGTTGACTGGACATTTTCAGATGAAATTATTCACAGATGTTCACTTAAAACATATCTGCCAGTGAGGTTTATATATGTTGAAATTAGTGTGAGTAAAGAAAGTATGAATGTCAAATTGCGTTTTTAATGGCTTACAGTATATATATAACGTCATACTAGTGCATTTGGATGTTTTGTATTGAACGAGATGATGTCATGGGCGCAGAGAAACAACGCGTTCGAGTTGTTTCTCTGCACCCATGACACCTTCGAATATAATATTCATTCATTCATTCATTCATTCTTATCTTGCATTAATTAGTTACTTAATAAAACAAATCATAGCGTAGCAATGTAGAACCGGCAGGGGTTCAATACGGAATCTGGGGTGCAATACGGAATTTGAGGACGTCATCCGTATTGCACCCCTGTAGTACTACCCTAAGTTTACATGGGTATATACTAAAAGGTACATACTGTGACTTTGGGGATATATATAAAGTAAACAGAGTTTGGTAAGACAGTTTAACTAAAACAATCTAACTAAAATTAAAGTTTCGAAATATGCTATTTGGGGAACTAAGCGTGAATCTCTTATAACAAATGCTAAAGAGGCAAGAAACTTAATGTGATACCTTAAATTCTATTATCTACACTATCTAGCTTTATTGCAGCGTAAGTCTACTATCTACAGTATCTAGCTCTATAGCAGCTAGCTCTATGGAACTTCTATTTCGATTCACTAATACATTCTTTATATCAGTCTATCTAAATCCTATTTTGACGAGCTGTCACCCAACTCAAGAAACAACCGAACTCAAGGGAAACCTGAACTCAACTGACGTCTGAACTCAAGTTAGACCTAAACCCATGCATAACCTCAACTGACCGATTCGACCGATTCGACCGTTTCCCACGTGGTCAAGAGCACGTGATCCGACCGCACGTGAAAAGTCATGCTCCTCGGTTTGCCGCGAAGCATGGTGCGTTTACGCGACCTGTTCCACTGTTTTTTCTTCAGATCACAGATGTATTCACCATAGAAATGGCTTTGTTGAGATACATGACTGCTAAGACGTATTGGGTATTTACGCATGCAATAACTTAGATGAGGTATGTAAGATATCTAAGCATACAATGACTTTGATGATTTATAAAATGCATGTACATATACTTGACAGGTGATAGGTACTCATGGATAAATATTGACGGTATTTTTTAGGATGCAAATGTGTGTATAATTGTTCTAGTTTATAAGTAGTCCTTCACGGGCTGGCGACGTTTGCCCGAGGTCGACTGAGGTCGTTGTAGATCAGTCATGGAAAGCTGAGCAACATGGCTGACGAAATGAAAACATCAAGGGCTCGGGATTTCGTATGATTAAGGAAAAGGTTTTGTTGCTTTTACAATGAGCTTTAGTCAGTCTTGAGTAAACCTTGCTGTAATCAGATTTGCCATATGGGTTATATGACAGTGTGTATATGAAAGTCCATTATTCAGATTCATAGTCCAGGTTAGTTGGTTGCTAAATAAGAAATTCTTTCAAGCGTTAAATGGTCGAAATATTGTTAGGTTAATGGATATGAAATATTTAAGTTAAAGAAGTGGCTAGACTTTACTTTGATTTGTGTATTAAACAGCCTAGGGCCGCCAGAGGTGTATGTGTGGCAGTGAGATATCTACATCACCTCAGACAATCAATAAACATCAAAGGGTTTGAGGAACACCTGCAGGTAACGTTAACAGTTTGTTAGTCAAGTGTCGCCATGATCCTTTTCATTACAACTGAATTCACTCTAACCCTAGTTATTGTTTCGCCCTTGTTAATAAGGTAGCTGTAATACTACTGAAACAAATATCTGCTCATGATGAAGTCATAATTGTACAATCAGCTCTGCTTTTGGCAGAGATTTCTTATGAATGTGGAAAGGGTTTGTCGCTTCTGTTTCTATATGCAACACAATGTTGAGAGCAGTGTCCTTTCTTACAGCCAACATTGTTAATCGTTCCGTTCTTTGTTTCAATCAATAGCAGTAATTGGGACCACGGCGCCATTGTTTTAGGCGGATCTTTCCCGGCCTATATTACGAGCTAATTATAACACCTTACATCAAACAAACATTGGTTATGACGAAACATGCCCCAAAATCAGACTGGTTCCACTTTTAACAGAGCCAGCAAATGCCTACAGCTATCATCGAGCGTGTATAAACAAAGTCACGTCATTCTCCTGAATCAGTTGCCGTGATCATAATCAACTGGATCATTTCTCAACAGTGTGTAATATGATTAACGCTACAAATCTCTTTTCTTGTCGAATAAGAATCTGTTCTGACAGCAGAACCGATTGTACGCTTCTTATCATGAGCATGTGGTTATGAATCACTATCAAATAGTGACAACACCAGAAGTTCGTGAAACAGGGAGAGTATCCTTGCCCATCCGCCATACACGCCTGCAAAGGTTAGTTAATTGTTCAAATGAAAAAAAGAACGGGAACCAATGATGCAGGTCCAAATAGGGAAATACTTCGGTAAATCAGAAATGCAAAACATCGGGGACTTGTGCAAAGTCAAACCCACGTGAATAGCTCAATAAAAAAGGTTGGGGAGTCTGCAATTAGGGTTACATATATTTGACAAAATGATTGCTCTGTTTGCTGAGTTTAACAAAGGAAGATGACGGTGACCGTATCATTCAGCCAATGAGACCTTTTAATGAGAATGGATTTCCCGGGAAAATAAGGGAACTTACCAAACAAATGGACTTATCTTGAACTTTGGTTCAGCTGACAATATCTTTTATTTGTTACGGTTCTATCAACTTTAATATTTATATAATATGGAGGATGCATATTCATTTTTGTGTTATTTACTCTCTTCACACACATAGACACACACACACACACACACACACTCGCTCTCTCACACACACAGTGGAAATACACCTTGGAGCAATCTCTGTGCGCATTTCTGAATATTCATCGAAAACAGTGAAATCAGACCAAGTATACCTATGTACTCAAGGGAAAATGTATTGTGACTCGCGACCAGCAAACAGAATCAGTGATAAACCTTTACTGTCGCGAATGAAATGACATTATACATGGAAAAAACAAATGTTTCAAGGTATGGTAACAATCTACAGTCCATAAAAACAGCGCACCAGGCATACGAGGAAGAGAGACAATTCTCGAGGGGTTTCACATACAGTAGCAAGTGTCTTGGGCCTCATTGAGGCAGGAGAAACGCCTCCGCTTCATTGATTAAAGTCCTGGGGAAGATCATTCTATATACATCAGAGGAAGGATTTGGCGGAGTTCCTGTAGCGTTGTTGGAGGATTCGGATGACGTCGTGGACGTCCCTCCATTTCATTGCAGACCTGTTCAGTGGGTGACAAATCAGGGGATTTTGCTGGCTGGGGTAAACATTAACATTGTTCTGATTGAGATACTACTGTACAACTCGAACAACGCGTTATCCCCATCGCAAGTGTTGCTTGCTCCATTGGAGACGTTGACGTCGAAATTTTGGCGTCGGAACTGACCAAGGTGTTGCACGTCTTCCGCTGATATGACGTGTAGAGTAACAGTTACTGGCTGGATCCTGTGTCGGATGTACGTGAATCGAATCAGTCGGTCGTTACTGGTGGACTGCCACTGTGAGAACAGCTTATAAGTTGATTGCTATCCTGCGGTTTCCTTTACATGATAGATTCAGATTTAACAAGTGCTTCTTTCAAAATAATATTATAATAGGTTTACATGCTATTCTAAACGGCGATGAATCTTTGTCTCAGTATGAAAACGAATTGATGATAAAAATCTGTTTATAATTCCTTGAATGATACCAACAGTTTTTCATAAAGTGTAGTACCACCATATGCTGTATTTAGTTTGAAATGATTGAATTATGAAAACATTTGTATGTGCATTTTCTGTATTTCCACAAATGTATATATAAACTCATTCATTATAAGTTTATGTTTAGGAGAACCAGGTATATAGGCTGATGCAGCCTGTTTGCTTATCCGTGTTTCCTTTTGCATTTATTATTCTGTCTTTCGGTAAATAAAATACTGTTTAAATCAAGTTGATTATTTTGCTGAAAACATCGCCATAAGTATCTCTGTGGATGTTGAATCGAATAGCAACGTCATGCTGCGAGTTATCAGACTGGAGCCTTCATATAGCTCTGAATCTATTGTTTTCCCCGAGGCGAACTTGTTCTAGAGCGATGAATATACATATAAATTCTTTTAGTCGCATTGTGAAAAATGAATAGAGGTAGGTAATGTTTTCTGACTTCTACATTTCATAAGCCTTCTTTGAGTGGAACTTGTTCCAGAACTATGAATATACATATAAATTCTTTTAGTCGCATTGTGAAAAATGAATAGAGGTAGGTAATGTTTTCTGACTTCTGCATTCCATAAGCCTTCTTTGAGTGGAACTTGTTCCAGAACTATGAATATACATATAAATTCTTTTAGTCGCATTGTGAAAAATAAATAGAGGTAGGTAATGTTTTCTGACTTCTGCATTTCATAAGCCTTCTTTGAGTGGAACTTGTTCCAGAACTATGAATATACATATAAATTCTTTTAGTCGCATTGTGAAAAATGAATAGAGGTAGGTAATGTTTTCTGACTTCTGCATTTCATAAGCCTTCTTTGAGTGGAACTTGTTCCAGAACTATGAATATACATATAAATTCTTTTAGTCGCATTGTGAAAAATGAATAGAGGTAGGTAATGTTTTCTGACTTCTGCATTTCATAAGCCTTCTTTGAGTGGAACTTGTTCCAGAACTATGAATATACATATAAATTCTTTTAGTCGCATTGTGAAAATGAATAGAGGTAGGTAATGTTTTCTGACTTCTGCATTTCATAAGCCTTCTTTGAGTGGAACTTGTTCCAGAACTATGAATATACATATAAATTCTTTTAGTCGCATTGTGAAAAATGAATAGAGGTAGGTAATGTTTTCTGACTTCTGCATTTCATAAGCCTTCTTTGAGTGGAACTTGTTCCAGAACTATGAATATACATACAAATTCTTTTAGTCGCATTGTGAAAAATGAATAGAGGTAGGTAATGTTTTCTGACTTCTGCATTTCATAAGCCTTCTTTGAGTGGAACTTGTTCCAGAACTATGAATATACATATAAATTCTTTTAGTCGCATTGTGAAAAATGAATAGAGGTAGGTAATGTTTTCTGACTTCTGCATTTCATAAGCCTTCTTTGAGTGGAACTTGTTCCAGAACTATGAATATACATACAAATTCTTTTAGTCGCATTGTGAAAATGAATAGAGGTAGGTAATGTTTTCTGACTTCTGCATTTCATAAGCCTTCTTTGAGTGGAACTTGTTCCAGAACTATGAATATACATATAAATTCTTTTAGTCGCATTGTGAAAAATGAATAGAGGTAGGTAATGTTTTCTGACTTCTGCATTTCATAAGCCTTCTTTGAGTGGAACTTGTTCCAGAACTATGAATATACATACAAATTCTTTTAGTCGCATTGTGAAAAATGAATAGAGGTAGGTAATGTTTTCTGACTTCCGCATTTCATAAGCCTTCTTTGAGTGGAACTTGTTCCAGAACTATGAATATACATACAAATTCTTTTAGTCGCATTGTGAAAAATGAATAGAGGTAGGTAATGTTTTCTGACTTCCGCATTTCATAAGCCTTCTTTGAGTGGAACTTGTTCCAGAACTATGAATATACATACAAATTCTTTTAGTCGCATTGTGAAAAATGAATAGAGGTAGGTAATGTTTTCTGACTTCTACATTTCATAAGCCTTCTTTGAGTGGAACTTGTTCCAGAACTATGAATATACATACAAATTCTTTTAGTCGCATTGTGAAAAATGAATAGAGGTAGGTAATGTTTTCTGACTTCCGCATTTTATAAGCCTTCTTTGAGTGGAACTTGTTCCAGAACTATGAATATACATATAAATTCTTTTAGTCGCATTGTGAAAAATGAATAGAGGTAGGTAATGTTTTCTGACTTCTGCATTTCATAAGCCTTCTTTGAGTGGAACTTGTTCCAGAACTATGAATATACATATAAATTCTTTTAGTCGCATTGTGAAAAATGAATAGAGGTAGGTAATGTTTTCTGACTTCTGCATTTCATAAGCCTTCTTTGAGTGGAACTTGTTCCAGAACTATGAATATACATATAAATTCTTTTAGTCGCATTGTGAAAAATGAATAGAGGTAGGTAATGTTTTCTGACTTCCGCATTTCATAAGCCTTCTTTGAGTGGAACTTGTTCCAGAACTATGAATATACATACAAATTCTTTTAGTCGCATTGTGAAAAATGAATAGAGGTAGGTAATGTTTTCTGACTTCTGCATTTCATAAGCCTTCTTTGAGTGGAACTTGTTCCAGAACTATGAATATACATATAAATTCTTTTAGTCGCATTGTGAAAAATGAATAGAGGTAGGTAATGTTTTCTGACTTCCGCATTTCATAAGCCTTCTTTGAGTGGAACTTGTTCCAGAACGATGAATATACATATAAAATCTTTTAGTCGCATTGTGAAAAAATGAATAGAGGTAGGTAATGTTTTCTGACTTCCGCATTTCATAAGCCTTCTTTGAGTGGAACTTGTTCCAGAACTATGAATATACATACAAATTCTTTTTAGTCGCATTGTGAAAAATGAATAGAGGTAGGTAATGTTTTCTGACTTCTGCATTTCATAAGCCTTCTTTGAGTGGAACTTGTTCCAGAACTATGAATATACATATAAATTCTTTTAGTCGCATTGTGAAAAATGAATAGAGGTAGGTAATGTTTTCTGACTTCCGCATTTCATAAGCCTTCTTTGAGTGGAACTTGTTCCAGAACGATGAATATACATATAAATTCTTTTAGTCGCATTGTGAAAAATGAATAGAGGTAGGTAATGTTTTCTGACTTCCGCATTTCATAAGCCTTCTTTGAGTGGAACTTGTTCCAGAACTATGAATATACATACAAATTCTTTTAGTCGCATTGTGAAAAATGAATAGAGGTAGGTAATGTTTTCTGACTTCCGCATTTCATAAGCCTTCTTTGAGTGGAACTTGTTCCAGAACGATGAATATACATATAAATTCTTTTAGTCGCATTGTGAAAAATGAATAGAGGTAGGTAATGTTTTCTGACTTCCGCATTTCATAAGCCTTCTTTGAGTGGAACTTGTTCCAGAACTATGAATATACATATAAATTCTTTTAGTCGCATTGTGAAAATGAATAGAGGTAGGTAATGTTTTCTGACTTCCGCATTTCATAAGCCTTCTTTGAGTGGAACTTGTTCCAGAACTATGAATATACATATAAATTCTTTTAGTCGCATTGTGAAAAAATGAATAGAGGTAGGTAATGTTTTCTGACTTCCGCATTTCATAAGCCTTCTTTGAGTGGAACTTGTTCCCAGAACTATGAATATACATACAAATTCTTTTAGTCGCATTGTGAAAAATGAATAGAGGTAGGTAATGTTTTCTGACTTCTGCATTTCATAAGCCTTCTTTGAGTGGAACTTGTTCCAGAACTATGAATATACATATAAATTCTTTTTAGTCGCATTGTGAAAAATGAATAGAGGTAGGTAATGTTTTCTGACTTCCGCATTTCATAAGCCTTCTTTGAGTGGAACTTGTTCCAGAACGATGAATATACATATAAAATTCTTTTAGTCGCATTGTGAAAAATGAATAGAGGTAGGTAATGTTTTCTGACTTCCGCATTTCATAAGCCTTCTTTGAGTGGAACTTGTTCCAGAACTATGAATATACATACAAATTCTTTTAGTCGCATTGTGAAAAATGAATAGAGGTAGGTAATGTTTTCTGACTTCTGCATTTCATAAGCCTTCTTTGAGTGGAACTTGTTCCAGAACGATGAATATACATATAAATTCTTTTAGTCGCATTGTGAAAAAATGAATAGAGGTAGGTAATGTTTTCTGACTTCCGCATTTCATAAGCCTTCTTTGAGTGGAACTTGTTCCAGAACTATGAATATACATATAAATTCTTTTAGTCGCATTGTGAAAAATGAATAGAGGTAGGTAATGTTTTCTGACTTCCGCATTTCATAAGCCTTCTTTGAGTGGAACTTGTTCCAGAACTATGAATATACATATAAATTTTTAGTCGCATTGTGAAAAATGAATAGAGGTAGGTAATGTTTTCTGACTTCCGCATTTCATAAGCCTTCTTTGAGTGGAACTTGTTCCAGAACTATGAATATACATATAAATTCTTTTAGTCGCATTGTGAAAAATGAATAGAGGTAGGTAATGTTTTCTGACTTCCGCATTTCATAAGCCTTCTTTGAGTGGAACTTGTTCCAGAACTATGAATATACATATAAATTCTTTTAGTCGCATTGTGAAAAATGAATAGAGGTAGGTAATGTTTTCTGACTTCCGCATTTCATAAGCCTTCTTTGAGTGGAACTTGTTCCAGAACTATGAATATACATACAAATTCTTTTAGTCGCATTGTGAAAAATGAATAGAGGTAGGTAATGTTTTCTGACTTCCGCATTTCATAAGCCTTCTTTGAGTGGAACTTGTTCCAGAACTATGAATATACATATAAAATTCTTTTAGTCGCATTGTGAAAAATGAATAGAGGTAGGTAATGTTTTCTGACTTCCGCATTTCATAAGCCTTCTTTGAGTGGAACTTGTTCCAGAACTATGAATATACATATAAATTCTTTTAGTCGCATTGTGAAAAATGAATAGAGGTAGGTAATGTTTTCTGACTTCCGCATTTCATAAGCCTTCTTTGAGTGGAACTTGTTCCAGAACTATGAATATACATACAAATTCTTTTAGTCGCATTGTGAAAAATGAATAGAGGTAGGTAATGTTTTCTGACTTCCGCATTTCATAAGCCTTCTTTGAGTGGAACTTGTTCCAGAACTATGAATATACATATAAATTCTTTTAGTCGCATTGTGAAAAATGAATAGAGGTAGGTAATGTTTTCTGACTTCCGCATTTCATAAGCCTTCTTTGAGTGGAACTTGTTCCAGAACTATGAATATACATATAAATTCTTTTAGTCGCATTGTGAAAATGAATAGAGGTAGGTAATGTTTTCTGACTTCCGCATTTCATAAGCCTTCTTTGAGTGGAACTTGTTCCAGAACTATGAATATACATACAAATTCTTTTAGTCGCATTGTGAAAAATGAATAGAGGTAGGTAATGTTTTCTGACTTCCGCATTTCATAAGCCTTCTTTGAGTGGAACTTGTTCCAGAACTATGAATATACATATAAATTCTTTTAGTCGCATTGTGAAAAATGAATAGAGGTAGGTAATGTTTTCTGACTTCCGCATTTCATAAGCCTTCTTTGAGTGGAACTTGTTCCAGAACTATGAATATACATATAAATTCTTTTTAGTCGCATTGTGAAAAATGAATAGAGGTAGGTAATGTTTTCTGACTTCCGCATTTCATAAGCCTTCTTTGAGTGGAACTTGTTCCAGAACTATGAATATACATATAAATTCTTTTAGTCGCATTGTGAAAAATGAATAGAGGTAGGTAATGTTTTCTGACTTCCGCATTTCATAAGCCTTCTTTGAGTGGAAATGATGAGTGTCTTTTTGGATGACCTTTCAAAGTTTACATTATTATGTACAACGTAAATACATGTATAAAATATAAATACGTCGTGCTTCTCGTAAATTTCGTGCAATTCGAACAAGACCTGTGTTTCTCCGACATTTTAACACACTCTCCCTCTGGTTCAAATCAAAAAGTTCATTCACAAGATTAACAATGAAAACATTTCATGTAGCAATAACTATAACTATTTTTCACAAACTTTATCGCTGATATTTTCAATGTTCCTAATACAGTTGTGTACAGTTTCTTGTGACAAATATGTTCCAGGCCTGTGCAGTGGAGTCAAGAAACACTGACAGGCCTCTGAAGTCCATCACTGCATTTGGCAACTCGGTATATAGAGGGCCCATTAGAGCAGGGTGCAGAAAACAAAGGCAGATACATGTAACACAAACTGTAGTCAATAACTGTCAGCTTACCACTGGAGAAAGTGTAACCTAATTTTCTTGTTCACCCACAGAAGCAATCTAGTATAGTTCAAGCTGCAATGTGGAATGCCCAGTCAGTTAGAAAAATAACTTAAGAAAATGGAGATTATTACATTTTCATCCATCATCATCATCATCATCATCATGTTTTCATTACATGTTGTCCTTGTCTGCAGTTGAATGTCATCCTACTATTTTCTTCAACCTTGATACTATATACAGCCACTGCTTTTCTTTGACGTCCCCTTCTATTTTTTAATTCTTCCACCACTGGATATAACTGTCTAGCACCTGACTTCTTTTGACACTTGTTTGAGGGGCATTTAGAAGTTGGAACAGTAAGAAAGGACAATCTACGGATTGCCAACTTCTTTATTACCCCGAGAGCGACGTTTCGGTGTAGGCTGTAACAACGTGATCAAGCAAGTGGTGAACAGAATAAGGATTGAGAGGCATACAGAAGAGAAGCAGAAGAAGAAAAATATAAGCTCTAAATCTGTAAAGAATTTGGGAGTGTATTTACAGTCAGACCTCACCATGGACAGACAAGTATCTGAACGTTGTAGAGTTTGTTACCACCTTTTGTGAAACATAGACATATCCCGTCACCTTCTTACCCGCGACGCTGCAGCCAGATCCTTTCATCCTATCTCGCCTGAATTACTGCAAAGCCGTCCGTATATTTGCCTGTGTTTCTCACCTCCCGACCGACCCAAATTGTCCATCCGACGGAACAAAAAGAAAAATATTTTATTTTACAAAATGTCGCCGACAGCAATAATTTCAGCCCGATCAAACGAAAAATGTGTCTTAAAAGTCAACTTTAAAAAAAATATAATATTTTGAACGTCTCTCAAGCATCTAAATGAGCGATCTTTTAAATTTATCTTCCCTTCTCTAATCCGCTTGCAGCGCTGATCCGGACAGTCCAACCTTAAACTGACAGCGCATGTCTTATGCGCGATGGGAGCTGTACGTGTTACTAAACACTTAGAGACAGTTAACCAGTATATCCTTCACCATCACCGGTAACGTTCACGCTGGTGCATATGGACAGTATATCTTTTCCCTTGACCGATGATATATCAAGTGTTATGTCCTGAAATATTTATTCCGTGATTTCATGATACACCGGGGATAGCCATGACTGTTTATATTGCATAAATGAATCGCGAAATGGCCATTCGAAGCGAGGCGGTGGAATCAGATGATCGTTTTCAGGTCATGTTTTGTAGTTTTGCAATCGGTAATTAAATTCTGGCACTAGATGTCTGAATGTCACACTTTTAAGCCTGTAGTGTATTTTCATTGCATATGTACTCAAATCTATATCGTATTAAGCCGATCAGGCTGCATTCATGTAATTCAGTACGGCCGGGAGCGGTGCGCGAATTGTGAAAGCATTGAACATTGTGCAATGTGTGAATTTCGTCGTGAATTTTATCTGATATTTTTGTATGATGGTGCGTGTGTACTTTAATATTACATTACACATGCATGACTTTATTCAGTCATTGTAAATAAGTATTATATGTTAAATTTGCAAAAATATGAATAATGCATACACATATCTACATGGAATGATTGTGGGGTTAAATTCAAATTTGTTATCAAAAACATATTTCATTTTAAACACATTTTCTATGTTAATTCCTAACGAACAGACATAACGCTAAAGTATTCTTCAGAACAGTTGAATGAAAAGCACAATATAAAGCTATAACTAGATAGCATATGGTCTGTCATATGAAATATTGTATCAACATGATGTTACCAAAACAAGAAGATAGTCATTGGTCATGTAATTCTACAATACACATCCTCTTGGGTCAGAATGATCCGTTGTTTGTTGAGACTATCTCTGTAAATGACTACTTATGTTTAGAGGTTAAATGGTGTCAAACTTTTGCACAGCACAGCACTGACTGATGGGCACATTTTATAAGGGCTAAATCTTTTATTTCTATATTTGATGACTGGTATTTATGCTGCAGCCGACTAATTAGATAATAGGTGTATGGTACATCAACTATGCGTCAGAGTCATACTTTGAAAACAAAATGAAATGTGAGAGGAACTGCTGATCAAAACGTACTATTCATATTTATAATTAAAGGTTACATTCTACACAAAATTTCTTCAATTGTCAGGGATGTGTAATAATTACAAATTTGATATATAGGCCTTCCAGGGGATGCAGGTCCGTTGGTTGGTGGTGTGTCTCCGATTCTGTTTACATTAAGGTTGGTGGTAGAATGAGAACTATTTGTTAAATCTGAATGCGGCAATAATTGAAGAATTGCGTCGGAAATAGCAGAAGGGCTGATATATAAAATGACTTTTCATTATTTCATAGATGCTATGACACCCGAGACTTACACTGTGTCGTGTTCTGTCGTAGGAAATGCCGTGACAATATACCGATTTTTCATGGCGTTTTCCTCGCTATCTTTTATCGTGTCAATTCGTATTGCGCTTGGACATTAAACAAACTACTAGTATGTACCCGAACCAGTGTGCTACCAGTGGACGACAGCCTTTGACCCGTGGCCCCAAAAATTAAAAAGCGATACTTCTCTCCAAAAATAAACAAAGTGCCAGTTTTGAAGAACTGATTTTGTTGTTGTATTCTGATCCAATGTGACATTTAAAGAGGCTCTATTAAAGTTTGTAGCATAACTTATCTGGAGTCTTTGAAGGACATTTAGAAGTGATACACCTAAAGGCAAGCATTTTATGGATGTCAACTTCTTTATTGTGAAGGGTCACGACGTTTAGAATTATATTCTTACTCCTTCATCAGGTGAATGATCGTGACCCTTCACGATAAAAAGTTGACATCCATAAAATCCTTGCCTTTATAACTTATTTAATTGAGAGTCAATACATGCATTCTATCAGGATTTCATATAATTTCCTTATATCTAATGATATATGAACTGTCTAAAATTGAGAAAAAAGGATTTTCACAATAAGAAAAGCCTCTTTCAATGGTCTGGGTACTGTAGTTGGGTCATGTTCTGTCACCAGCTTGAAAAGAAGATGGCAAACTTCTTTTTTTTTATTTTTGCTTTTTTTTTGCTTTTATTTGGAGATGAGAAACATAAAACAAATGTGGATGGCCAATAGTCTCCTTGCCGAACCAACACAAACGAACATCAAACGAGAACAAAGTTGCCCATAAGGTGGCTAAGGCTTCACAGTCTACTGAAATAAACCGGGTCTAAAGATTATTACATTGGCTTCCCGTTCATGTTCAGATTTATTTTAAGATCCTATGGCGCATCAGCGTGTTTATGAATTTGCACAGAATACTTATGTGACCTTCTGTCACAGTACCAACAATCTCTATTAGGTGCTTCACCCTTACAGCGTGGGTTCGAATCCCGGGCGAGGCTAATCCTCAAAAGTACAGGAATCTGTACTATCTGTTGATAGTGTAATCTCAAATATAACCTCTGTTGCGCAAAGATCTTAGTAATTTGTTTGTTTGTTGTTTAAGGCCGCACTCAGCAATTTTCTAGCTTTATGACGGCGGTCTGAAAATAATCGAGTCTGGACCGGACAGTCCAGTGATTGACGTCATGAGCATTGGGGTACAATGAAGTGTTTCAGCCAAGTCAGCGAGCCTGACCTTCCAATCTGAACCCACTGACACAAAGCGATCTTAGCGGTAATGTCGACGTGAATGACTTACGGGCATCGTAGCGCTAAGATCGCTTTGTGAATTGGGCCAAAAAGTGAGTGAGTGTGTTTCATTTAAAGCCACTTCAATCAGCATTTAAGTAATATCACAGCGGATTACCAACGAGAATGTTATTGAACGGTTTTGTGCACACAGACTAGGCAATAGCATATTAGGGCGAAACTGGGATTCGAAAATGTATACTAAGACCGATTGTACGATTCCGATTGTATCATGAATAGGTGTATATCATAATACCAAGTGTTCATGGGTTCCTTTTATTCATTATTGCTGGCACCTGCTGCCAAGTTATCTAAGTCGTGGATTCGAACCCCAAATTCGCCCTGATTATCGTCCTTTCACCGCTGCTGTTTCTCTCACATCAAGCTCCCACATAATATACAGATGTCCAGATGTAACAGCATTAAACATAATAAACCATAATAAACTCACTCGACTGACTGACTGAGTTTGGTTTTACGCCGCTTTTAGCAATATTCAAGCAACATCACGGCGGGGGACACCAGAAATGGGCTTCACACATTGTGCCCATGTGGGGATTCGAACCCGGGTCTTCGGCGTGACGAGCCAACGCTTTAACCACTAGGCTACCCCACCGCCCCTAAACTCACTTGATCTCGTGTTACTTCATCCTGACCACTTGGCAAAATATGCTTTTACCGCGATCGCATTGTTCATCCTATTGCCTGCGTAACACATTTTCACCATCTGATCACAGACAGTGCTGGACAGAACAGGACAGTACAAGCCAACCGTGGTCTTCAGACGCCCACAACCTACCACACTCGTTCGTTCATAGTTGCTGTGGCGGCTGTAAAATCTCCCGAAGTGAACATCTACTGTGATGTACTCAGTTAGATGTGATGGTGAAGTGATACCCATGTTAACAGCTCACGTCCTGATAAATCAGTTTCACTCAGAGTGTACAGACGGAAAGCCAAGAAATTATTTCAGTATTTCAAGAAACCAAGGTTTATATAGTTCGCATTTTCTTAATATTTGAACCTTGTCACCTTGAATTGTTCATTGAAGGGTTTTTATTGTCAAGGACTAAATGAGTTGAATTGACAATACTATACTCTGTGTTGCTGATAGAAGCCAAACACACCCAAACACCACTGTTCATGGATGAATGTATAAACAGTAAGAGTCCACAGTATCGATTGGTGAGGTTTGTTCTTCATGTCTGAAATGTCTGGCAACCAGAAAGAGCCCCTAGTAAATCAGGAAAAGACCACATGTTCCTTATTACAAATTCGCAAACGTACTATTTCATGATCAGTTTCGCTAAATGTACAACGATATCTGTATTTTCAGGAACCTCGTGCTATTTGACGCATTACACCCAAGTAACATTCTCAAAGTTTTTGAAAGGCGTTTAGAAGTTGGACGAACATGAATACATGTACATGACACGTTTTATGGATAACATAAATACATGACACGTTTTGTGGAAAATATTAATAAAAAAGAAGTTGTTATCCATAAACCGTGTCATGTATTCATGTTCAGTTATAGGAACGTATTGCAGTCTCCGCTACACCAAGCCCCAGAGCACTGAAAAAATCCTGCTGGTCGTAAAGTAACAGGTGACGTCTTTATTGCTGATAATAACAGCATTCGTCAGTTTTTCCAATATAGACTAAATCATTATCAGCAACCTTCAACCTCGTGGGATCACAACTTTAAAATCATTACATGTAGATGACGTCGAAGCATATGTTAGAAATTGTTCAGAAGAAGGGATGAAATTGTTGAATGTCTTTCAGAGTGGGCTTAGTCAGTACGTGGTGTCGGTGGTAATTGCTCAAAATGGGACAGAAATATCGAAATTGGAATAAAAACAGTCTGTCCCTGCCAGGTGACCTCAACAGTCTGACTGCCCGACCCGATCAGTTGTTCCCACTGGTTAGGTTTCAGTGACATATATGTCAGCATTACTACAGGAACTGTTGGATCAAAGCACTAGGTATCAGTGACATATATGTCAGCATTACTACAGGAACTGTTGGATCAAAGCACTAGGTTTCAGTGACATATATGTCAGCATTACTACAGGAACTGTTGGATCAAAGCACTAGGTTTCAGTGACATATATGTCAGCATTACTACAGGAACTGTTTGATCAAAGCACTAGGTATCAGTGACATGTGGGACTATGCCACATATAGTCTGTACGTTAATTGAGGGAATAAAATAGCCAAAACCTTACATCAGTACTATCAACTTCTTCTTTTTTACTCTAATACCCGCACTCCGTACAAAGATGAATACATGTGTTGAGTCCAGCACAAATGCCACCAAGCCCCTAACTTCAGGTTTAAGTTCTTGCTACATCCATTGTATTTCATAACATTCACAGAAAGTATTTGAGACAAGTGGAGTGAATGGTCAAAACCTTGGTGCTTCGCATACTTTGACGATTTACAAGTTCAATTATGTTGATTTTTTCAATTTTGTACGCCAATAGTACACACAACAGTAGGAGGACTGTTAATCTATTAGGCATAGAGTTGATTCCCTCATTGAAAACTAATGTTGAGACTTGGGAGAGAGCATACTTCAGCCTCCAATCTTTTAACTTCAGTCTTTGTGGTCTGCATTTCAGAATGTTTGAGACACGGTCACATAGCTTCAAGCCACACCAAAAGATGTTGCATCAGGCAAACAAGTCCACATTTAAGCTTAGCTATTTACTATGCGTTTGCAATAAAATGATAAAAATAAAATTATGTTCTGTAATACCAAATTTTGGATCTGCAACTTATTTTATTGTATTCACTCGTTTTATTTATTTATTTTGTGGTTGGGGGTAGGTGTGTACAGATGACACTAGAACGCGAAAGTTAGCGTTAAATAACATATGCCTCATACGTGTAAGGGAAGACTCACAGCTGACGTTCTGTAAGTTGTAATCTGTGATCTGTTTAATTTAACTGCATTTTTGTGTTCAGCGTTCCCTGGTTACCTGCTACTGTTCAGACGTGCTGCAATCCACTGAGATGTGAGTACACAAGGCTAAAAGTTTAATATATGATGCAACATTGGGATTGCAAAACATCGGTTGGTTAAGTATTTCTGCCATAAATATGTGTTTTGTGTAAATTATTTTTGACGTGAATAATTGATTTTTTATCAACTTGCATTTGGTTACTTCTGCTGTGCATGTGTCTATAAGTTTAACCTGATATGTTTGCAACAAACTGAGATTGTCATTGGCTTTACCTTCGAAGGGGGTTGAAGTAGTGTAAAATTATTGTCCTCCTGGGAGGGCATGTAAGTCTCGAAACATCCCAAGTAAGTTTAAACTTACCATATTTTTTAAACGTAGTATTTTTGTGACCTTAAAGTATGGCTAAATTTGACTACAATCGCCAGCGGCTAAAGGGATGGTTAAATCCAGCTAGGGTCTATGCAGGTAGCAAAAGAACTGTGAGTCCCCATGGTTCCTAGTATGGTGATCTACCTTCGGTTGCTGGTGATCTATAGCCCGTTTATTATATTGTATTGTCCTAATTTGAAATCCAGTTTTAGAGATAGAAACTAGTTTTATTTATTGTGTCTGTGATATTCTAGTTGGCTTTACAGTCTTTCGTCGACAGGTTTAAATAATTTGCATGTATTTATGATGAATTCAAAACCTGTTTATACTCACGATATGTCTGAAATATTGCCAATGTGACTTAAGATCTTAACTCACTCACTCACTCATGCTGGTGATCTCCAGCCAGTGTTTATGTTGTGTTGTCCATAATAGAGGTTAAATTTAAAGTTCCGTGCTATTTTAAATTCTCAATCTGTGATTATCTAGTCTTTTTACTGTCCTTTGTCGACAGATTTTATAATATAACTAATATATAACTAATATATATCTATTATCAATAAATGAATTGTTTTAGTCACGATATACCTGACATATTGCCTGTGTGACTATAAGTTTAACTCACTCACTCACTAACTGATGTGTTTGCATTGATGGTTTCATAAAACCCGCTGTAGAACAGTTAATATGTACATCGGTACTTTAAAACAAAATATAGTCCATTTCTCTAACAAAGCTGGCAATTACTATAATGAACGCATTTGACATATATGCTTCAACATCCATCTCATTCAAATCCAAACTAACTATGCCCATGTCTATGTTAAGTGTCATTGTGATATTCAATAGATCTTGTACATTCCAACACGGTTTACCCGTACTGAGCAGGGTATACATCCAGGCAGTTTCCTAAACCTTGTATACCATTTCCCTGTTGTAGTTGATGTGTTTGGTTTACACGTGCCAACATAAAGTTTTATCACTCAAGACCTAACTACCTGTAGGGCTGGGACGGGTAACCCAGATACCCGGAACGGGTGGGTAATGAGTTGGACCCGGGTATCCGTCTCACTACCCGGACCCGTTATGATCATGTGACTAATAGATTAAACAATGTCACATGTTATTCTTTCATGATTAACAGGTTGTATTTTCTTTCAAGATTTATACATGGTTAAGATATTGCAAAACTCGAAATTTGTGCCTCCGAGCTGAAGAACATATTGGCATTTCTTACAAATTTGATGTCAGGAATTAACATAACGGGTATCAGGGTAGGTAATAGGGGGTGCGCTACCTGGGTAGAAAATTTGGACCCGTCCCAGCCATAGCTACCTGTTTGCTGATATATTCTACCAATGCAAAAATGTTTAACATTCTGTGTATTTTGATACTTATGGTATCATAAAGTGCAAGCCAGACGTAAAATTAATGACTTAAATGCCGGTTTCAGTATGCACGGGACGTGGTTAAATAGATATTTAAGATGTTAGTTCCAGGGTCAAACAAGAAAAGGTAAACCGTGAGTGTCATCATGATACCAAGGTCGCGTGATGGCTTATGAAGTATTGTTTAATGTGAATCCTTGCCCTGTACATGACTGACTGACTGACTGAGTTTGGTTTTACGCCGCTTTTAGCAATATTCCAGCAACATCACGGCGGGGGACACCAGAAATGGGCTTCACACGTTGTACCCATGCGGGGATTCGAACCCGGATCTTCGGCGTGACGAGCCAACGCTTTAACCACTAGACTACACACACACACACACACACACACACACACACACACACACACACACACACACACACACACACACACACACACACACACACACACACACACACACACACACCGCCTCTCTCTTCTCCTCCTCCCCCACCCCACCCCACACACACACATGAATGCCGACATCGAAGTTGATAGGTTAAATCGTATATTGTAGTGAATCCTTCATATGACATACGATATTTCAACTAATGTCCATTAAGCTTCACGCAAGGGTTAACACACAACTCCCCCGGTAACGATGGGAGTGGTAGGCTAGCCTATCAGCTGATGTATTATAAAGTGCCGGTTTGAAGCCCCATAAGAGTACAATCTGTTATTACTTGCCTGTATGCATATGCACCCTCTGACTTCTTTGACAACAAAACGCTGCATTACAAACAGTTTTAACAAAAGTGAATAGTGTATAGACGTTCGGTTGACTGTATGGAAACAGCACAGTGTACAGCCCCGTAGCGAAAATAATTTGACCGAAGTTAGGTGTGTGTGTAAATAATGAGTGTTGGTTTATGATAATTAATGAAGCAGGTTTATTTGTTCTGACACTTGGTATTTACTTGTAGTGTATGCAAGAAGATTACATTGTTATTGTATTTCAGTGCATGACGAAATGAAACTTTTGCACTCCCCAATCTTCCGGGTAAGGATAAGCCGCTGAAGTCGGAAGGTATTTTCATGTAGCTATGTTTGGATGTGGGGTTCTCCAAATCCCATAGAGAAAATGGGCAACATAATATTCTGTCTAATACTGAAGGCCAAGTGAATAGTGTGACAGAAATGCAATGTTTGTTTCCAATGCATCTGCCTCTTTCTGTTTAAAAATGGGGGAAATATAATAATTGTCATATTTTGATAACTGGTATCATCTTTCTAGTACTGAATAATGTCTAATCCAAAAACATTCTCCGTTGCTTATAGAACATGTGGAAAATTGACCATTTCAAAGAGATCATTAAGTGTCAATATTTTCTATGTTTTCTGTTTTGTTTCTGTTAACGATTCGTGAATACACGTGCATGATATTCTTAAACTTCTGTAACTGTATGCCATTAGATGCGGGATGATTGACACCTGCAGGTAAATAAGGTGAATTATCCCCTGAACATACACGGTCGCTCGACTAAGAGCAAGTTGCGACTGATCACTGCTTAAATTTCACATGAAAATATTTAATTTCAGTTAGCCACACAAAGCGTGAATCAGCCGGTATATTGATGTTGGTGAACTGGGCTGAAGCAATGAAGTAATTGTATATTTACTATGTGCAAATACCTAGCATGTTGTTCCGTTCTGTAGATATGACTCATTCTCGCGATATTGCTTAAATAGTGCCTGAGATGAACTGGTGTCTTGATACCTACTAACAGATAAAGGTAACTGGACTTCATATAAGTGTAAATGTTATGCCATAAAGAATGCCAGCCTGCAGTAAGTCTGGTCTATGTTTCATGATAACATATTCATAGACATGGACAAGTGTTGCTGATATGTGAATATTATTATCACATAACATATTCCTCTCACCATTGCTATGGTGTTTTATATTGCCGATGAATTTCGTACTTCCATTTGGATGTGTGCTACCATTCTAATCACTTTGCAGTAATTTGTATGGATTTATAAACCGTTAACAGTATAACATATCTTCGTTATTATTTTAGTTTTAAACTGATTTCTTTCGCGTGAAAATTTCTGGGTGAACTTATTGTTTAATTTGAAAAGCTGCTTAACAACTTCTACATCTTCGACTGGCTGCAGCATTTTTATTTTGATAATCTGTGTGTCATTCCCTTCGATATACACTGGTGAATACTTTATCGAGCGATGAAAAAGTAGTTGATATTTTCGATCTTGAATCCTCATTTAAACATCACCTTCGATGGTGTTGATTCTTCACATGAACCACTTGTTATTTATCCTTCACAGAAACCTCTGCCACCAGGTAGGGGTAATCCTGTAAGGAAAACTCTGCAACCAGGTAAGGATAATCCTGTAAGGAAAAATCTGCCACCAGGTGGGGTTAGTCCTGAAGGAAACCTCTGCCACCAGGTGGGGTAATCCTGTAAGGAAAACTCTGCTACCAGGTGGGGGTAATCCTGCAAGCAAAACTCTGCCACCAGGTGGGGTTAGTCCTGAAGGAAAACTCTGCCACGAGGTAGGGGTAATTCTGTAAGGAAAACTCTGCAACCAGGAAGGGGTAATCCTGGAAGGAAACCTCTGCCACCAGGTGGGGTTAGTCCTGGAAGGAAACCTCTGCCACTAGGTGGGGTTAGTCCTGAAGGATACCTCTGCCACCAGGTGGGGTAATCCTGTAAGGAAACCTCTGCCACCAGGTGGGGTTAGTCCTAAAGGATACCTCTGCCACCAGGTTGGGGTAATCCTGTAAGGAAACCTCTGCCACCAGGTGGGGTTAGTCCTGGAAGGAAACCTCTGCCACCAGGTGGGGTTAGTCCTGAAGGAAACCTCTGCCACCAGGTGGGGTAATCCTGTAAGGAAAACTCTGCTACCAGGTGGGGGTAATCCTGTAAGCAAAACTCTGCCACCAGGTGGGGTTAGTCCTGAAGGAAAACTCTGCCACGAGGTAGGGGTAATTCTGTAAGGAAAACTCTGCCACCAGGTAGGGGTAATTCTGTAAGGAAAACTCTGCCACCAGGTGGGGTTAGTCCTGGAAGGAAACCTCTGCCACCAGGTGGGGTTAGTCCTGAAGGAAACCTCTGCCACCAGGTGGGGTAATCCTGTAAGGAAACCTCTGCCACCAGGTAGGGTAATCCGGTAAGGAAAACTCTGCCACCAGGTGGGGTTAGTCCTGTAAGGAAAACTCTGCCACCAGGTGGGGTTAGTCTAACAAGGAAACCTCTGCCACCAGGTGGGGTAATCCTGTAAGGAAAACTCTGCCACCAGGTGGGGTTAGTCTAACAAGGAAACCTCTGCCACCAGGTGGGGTAATTCTGTAAGGAAAACTCTGCCACCAAGTGGGGTAATCCTGTAAGGAAAACCTCTGCCACCAGGTGGGTGGGGTAATCCTGTAAGGAAAACTCTGCCACCAGGTGGGGTAATCCTGTAAGGAAAACTCTGCCACCAGGTGGGGTAATCCTGTAAGGAAAACTCTGCCACCAGGTGGGGTAATCCTGTAAGGAAAACTCTACCACCAGGTCGGGGTAATCTTGTAAGGTAAACTCAGCCACCAGGTGGGGTTAGTCCTGAAAGGAAAACTCTGCCACCAGGTGGGGTTAGTCCTGAAGGAAAACTCTGCCACCAGGTGGGGGTTATAATCCAAGAAGGCCCTGCCCCCAGGTAGGGTTTGTCTAGCAAGGATACCTCTGCCACCAGGTAGCATTAATCCAGTAAGGAAAATTCTGCCACGAGGTAGGGTTAATCCTGGAAGGAAACCTCTGCCACCAGGTAGGATTAATCCTGACACCAGATTGGGGTTAATCCCTCACACACACTTTTGGTGCCGTGCTGGATTATTCTTTCAAAGAAATCTCTGCCTCCAGGTTGGGTCATTCCTTCACGTACAGCACGGCCACGAGATGGCATGAATGCTTTACCTGAATAACAGTCGCGATTAAGCGTTAATCTTTCATTGGAATCACGACCACAAGGTAGGCCACCAGGAGAGGTTAATCTCACAGAGGGACCTTAGCCTGCCAGAAGAGTTAATCCTTCAGGGGGGCCTCAGCCAGCCAGAAAAGTTCATCCTTCACCACCCAGAAGGGTTAATCCTTCAGAGCGACCCCAAGTACATAGTTCTCAAAGGACCAGCTACTATCACCTCGCCATCACCTAAATATCACTTGATCGTGTCGCAAACATTGCGAGCAAACATGTCCCTGATCAAAAACAGTAGTTTTAGCGAAAAGGTACCAAATCCCCGATCAAAATCTGATCAAAATTAGTTTTGTACACATGCACTAGGGGTGGAGTCATTGGTTTTGTACATAAACTTTAGGTGGGAGTCTTTCACATTGTACATGCTTCTCCATAAAAATCATCATCACCCCCTCACCCCCTTGCCATATGTAATGAACGCTCCCTCAACTGGTTTAAACTAGAGTCAGTGTCATTGAAATGACCTCCACACATTTACTCCATTTTTATCACTTCTGTTTATACAGACTTCATTTGGATTCTCCACAGCTTTTGTACTTTGCCAGAAAGGACTTTAGCCCCAAAGCATACCATGCGACATGTGATAGAGGTAAAATGTATAGCGACGTACTTCTCTTAAGGCGTAATTTGCAAACATGAACAGATTCCTTTACTTTACATTTTTGTAAACTGGAACTGGCTTAGCCATAGCATGAAAGAGGTATAATTGGCATTTCATTGATATTCTCAAGATACGACTTTTACGCAGTATCAAATGCATTGCCTAAGTGGCAGATTCACAAAGGACTTTTATAGAGGTTTGGAAGGAACTATTGTTTGTAAAATGAATTCCAAGATATGTATGATGATTGACATATTCGATGGGTGAGCCAATAAATAGTATCTGTTTACTCTTTTTGTAACACTGAAAAATGAAAGTTTGTTTTTGATAAGTGTTTTTGTTTTAGTGTTGATAACTAATTTCCATTTCTAACAGTTGTTATACTCTCATTTGTGTAAGGAGAATCACATTATAGGTACCTTTGTGAATTCATATAAGTTTCAAATATCATAGTTATTATTCTTTTGTGTGTGAAATATTAGTGAAATATTTGCACTATAACACAGTAGAAGGTGCCAAAATCTTTTAGCATTTTCTTTTGCTAATTCCACAATGCAGTCTTAGCACTGCGACTATTGGAAGGTTATGTTGATATATGGAAGAAGCGACCGTCTTGATGCTGAGATCGTGTTGAGGAACGTGGCTCCACCCTCCATTATGAGAGGGTATGAGATTGTTTTGTAAATATTATTGCATGTGGAATATATGAAACATGTCAACCCAATTTGCTAGAACACTGGAGGGTTTTTATTTTTCAATTTCTCAAGTGTCACGAGGGTGTGTTTCTTTGCGATCACGTGCATTCAAAATAACATCCTCCAATAGAATGTGTACAACATAGTTCCTCGTCTCGGGAAATATGCTTTTCTGCGTACGGCTGCAGACGAGCCTAATCGATTATGACAAACATGACCATCTGCTGCAGAACAATCAAACCACTGGAGGGTGAACCTCAGTTGGAAACTGTTGGTTTCTGTTCAATATTCGATTATTGGAGGCTTCCATTGTGAACGCGCGAGTTCATTCTTCAACAAACATTCACTTGACTTTGTTTTATATTCAGATATAGCGGGGGGAAATCTTAATAAACACAGGCTCTCAACATAGGAAATACGATAATCTCCGTATATTTTCTAACAAGAGACGAGATCGTATTTAGACACGAATACAAATAGGAGTTTATGAAACAGCCGCGGAGCTTCCAAAGCTAAGAACACCACCTTCCTCTGACTGGTAAAGGCCCGTGTTCTCTTTTATGAAGTGTGTCCGTGAATCAGTTTGGGTTAGAACGCTGCTTTGGAAAGTATTGCATATGTAACATAGTGTGAAGGATAGAGATGGAATATCTCCATATTCGCTTGTGACATGATGTTTCAATACAGATGCGATTTTCCAGTGAACAGCAATTTCCTCTGCACACCTTCAGTATTTAGTTGTGTTTATTGCAGGAAATCCCTTCGGTCTTAGATTAGAAATTCACATCGTGGAACATACTTACAGAGAGTCTTGACAACAGATCTACTAAGGTATTTTTCAGAAGATATTTACTGGGGTGTATGTGTTCGTCAACAATATGTATTGGCGGAACAAAATGTATCATATATATATTGTTTATATATTAAATCAGTCACGGGCAACAGTTTCCAATTCACAGAGGTTCTAGTTAGTTGATATCAAACAAGATTTCGTTCTACCTCTAAAATAGTATTTTGTATTATTTTCATCATCGCTAGAATCCAATGAGACAATTCTTGAAGGCATCCCTAAATCATTGCTGAAAGATATCCAGACATGTGTTGGTACAACTTACATCTTTATATGCCAAGGCTTATCAAAGCTAGAAGACAAAGGTAGTGACCAACATGATGCATCGTAAGCTATACGCAGGTTCCTCGCGTCGTATTACTGAAATATCTTTCAACGCGGCGTAAAACCACGAACACACCTTCTAGTAAGATGTTGCTTCACCTTCTCAAGTTCATCGTTCATGCTCACAGTTGCCTCCACCAAAACTTCCAACCCTTGCACCGCAAGTGTTTTGCAGTACCTAGTGTGCTGAGAAAATATTAACAAACCTTTGCTGATACAAAAATCGTTTATGCCAACCACGTATGACAAAATATATTGATATCAATCTGTAAAACATACAAAATAGTTTATACAAACTAATTGACTCGTTTCGTTTCTTCTAAAATGTCACCACCTTGAACAACCTTCCTGACATACGGCCTCAGGGCAAGAATGGTGAAGACACAGCACGCACACAAACCAGCTATCACGCCCAGTACTGTGGATAACTTAGGTCGGACGTCATTAGAAAAGTCAATATTGGAATGCAAAATGTCCCAGCGAGCGGCATCAAACTGTTTGAGAGTTAGCAAGATGCTGACAACGTGGAACACCTGATGTCCTTGACCAATTAAATCAAACAGACCTGGCCACACTTTCTCCGGAAGATGGCTTGAAAAGGTCAAGGCTGCAATAATGGCGAGAATGACGGCAGTTCTATGCATACTCAACCCCGGATCGTTACAGTTGTCCGAGAAACATTTGACAGCTCTGCGGAAGACGAGGCCCATTGTGAGGAGCGAGTGGACGCCATAAGGGATAACCTGCCATAACTTTCTACTGATAGGATATGGTCTGCGATATTTCAGCTTCGCAATACAGCAACACAAAAAGCAAAACCAAGAGAGGGTGAAGTTTACTGGAAGAAACCACGACTGCAACTGGGTCTTCGTCTCACTGTCTGTACTCGTATAAAACACGGAGAGTGATCCCCCGAAGGCATAAAGTGCTATACCAGCATAATCAACTTGGAAGGACGTGTAATGGACGAGTGGTGAAATAGAGTGAACAGTATGAGCGATCACGCTGAAAAATGTATAAAGAAGACAACAGACTCCGAAACCGATGACCGGGAAAATCCTAGAATCGTTTGCTCCAAATTCCTCCAGCAGAAAGTGGATCTTGAAGACAACAACCACGAAGCCGATGAGATGTGTCCATATATTGACGACCTCGTTGTTCAACTGTAGGACGCTGATGACGTAGGATACCAGTTTCATTCCGGGCAGACGATATCCGGTTAGCACCCCTGGTTCGCGATACAACAACGGTACTTCTTCCGCCTTGAATGTCGGCTGTTTGCGGAGAAGATGATGAGCTCGAATCATCAGCGACGTCAGTTCCGACCTCAGCATCATCAACACGTCTGTAAAATTAATGAAAAGTTGTTGCACAATTAGAACAGCAAATGTGGACCGGAAAAGGAAACTGCATTCGCTTATCGGTTGATGCAAACAGTAATCCTGAGTCTAACGGTCATCGCTTATATACCCAAGACGGTTTATGTAACAGCGGATTGTATATGAAGCAGCTGTCCATAAAATGCATATAGTATATTGGAATTGTATTCCCATATTCATATATTCTGGTAGTTCTGCTTTCATGGGAGCTTCATATTGGCTGTAATTGATTAGTAACAGTATTGCTCAAATTAGATATCATATCAGTTACACGCTGAGAATAATGAAGACTATAAATGAGTTGTTTAGTAAGTGCAGGCGAGTCTGTTGTCACACATAGACCAGTCTCTACTGAGCAGCTCATATTGAATCGTGTCTGTAATTGAATTATCAGCCTTTTAAAGTCCATAGAAGCATGACGACAATACCAATACATGCCAACTGTTACATTTCCCTTGTAACAATAATTTGGATATTGATGTAATTTTGTCATCGTTTCAATCCGATTCATTGACATTTTGAGGATATGTGACTGCCTATCATCATATAATACACACAACTGCCCAAGTCATACACCATTGCATTATCATCATATAATACACACAACTGCCCAAGTCATACACCATTGCATTATCATCATATAATACACACAACTGCCCAAGTCATACACCATTGCATTATCTTCATATAATACACACAACTGCCCAAGTCATACACCATTGCATTATCATCATATAATACACACAACTGCCCAAGTCATACACCATCGCATTATCATCATACAATACACACAACTGCCCAAGTCACACACCATTGCATTGTTGTGGGTCCGTGTGGTTTTCATTTTAGGACACATTCATGAGCGATGGTCCAACCTATTGTCCCAAATGATAGTGTTCGCGTGCCCGTAGCTAAATTCATCTCATCGTCTCGCGTGACTTTGATGGCGTGTTGTAGTAGGGTATGCAATGGCCCAACACATCGTCTTGTGTGATATAAATGACGTGTTATGGAAGGGTTATTCACATACAATATGCAATGGCCCAACACATCGTCTTGTGTGATATAAATGACGTGTTATGGAAGGGTTATTCACATACAATATGCAATGGCCCAACACATCGTCTTGTGGGATATAGATGACGTCTTGTAGTAGGGTTATTCACATACAATATGCAATGGCCCAACACATCGTCTTGTGTGATATAAATGACGTGTTATGGAAGGGTTATTCACATACAATATGCAATGGCCCAACACATCGTCTTGTGGGATATAAATGACGTGTTATAGTAGGGTTATTCACATACAATATGCAATGGCCCAACACATCGTCTTGTGGGATATAAATGACGTGTTATAGTAGGGTTATTCACATACAATATGCAATGGCCCAACACATCGTCTTGTGTGATATAAATGACGTGTTATAGCAGAGCTATTCACATACGATATGCAATGGCCCAACACATCGTCTTGTGTGATATAAAGATTACTATTATTTTGATAATATATATACCGGTATTTTACAGACGCCAGAAACTTTATAAAATGTTCTTCCTTCGTACGTAGATGCCGATTTTATCCCTGTGTCATATGTGATGAATGGATTTTATTTGATTTTATTTCTTTTTAGACAATTTGCAGTGCATATGCTACATTGTGTGTCCTTATCCAGGCTTTGCATGATGCCACGCATACTCTTATTATCCTGACCCGTGAAGATCCGGGGTAGAATAGGTCTTCAGCAACCCATGCTTGCCACAAACGGCGACTCTGCATGTCGTAAGAGGCGACTAACGGGATCGGGTGGTCAGGCTCGCTGATTTGGTTGACACATGTCATCGGTTCCCAATTGCGCAGATCGATGCTCATGCTGTTGATCACTGGATTGTCTGGTCCTGACTCGATTATTTACAGACCGCCGCCATATAGCTGGAATATTGCTGAGTGCTGCGTAAAACTCAACTCACTCACTCACTCACTCACTCACTCTTATTATCCTAATGATTATCCGCGTGTATCAGTTCTTGATTATCATGTGACAGTCTGTCTGGATGTCTGTCTTTCCGTCCGTTTGTATTTGTGTCACGAGGAATTGCACGCGCAGGTGTTGATACCTCTGTGTCTGTGGTGTCACTATACTGGAAGACCCACTGAGGATATTCCCAGCCTCCCCAACCAAATGATAAATCACCATCCTTATTTCCCTGTTCTGTCACTTGGAGTTCACTCAAAACTCACATCACACGTAGTGAAACACCCAGTTGGTATCAATTAAAACAGTCATGTACGTGTGTTGTGACCTTAAATGTAGAAGTGTTTTCTGGACAGCTATATGCCAGTTTCAACAATGTTGACACTTAATGCATTACAAATCACCTGTACATACGGGCATTTTGCCGACAGGTGTGTTGCAACACTGATAAGCACAAGCTCTAACCGCCTGTTGCATTAACGGATTTAGCACTATAATACACGTGGTAGGTATAAGCGTGTTTAAGATCACTGGCCACATCGCCACTGATAACAGGCTAAAGGCAAAAACGATACCTTAAAACTTCACTGAAACGCAGGACTCCTGTAGAGCCGATTTGGAGATGATTAACACAATGACATTTGTACTGTGAATTAAGGCACGGCTGTTCACTCGCCAAGTACATGTAAATTGTTCATATATGTATGTACAGTCAAACTTTACAAGGTTATTTATAACGCATCTGGTTATTATAAACTTACATATTCAACGCTCCGCCAAAAGAGTAAGTTTGACTTTGGAAGAGGTTAGGGCGACATATTTTCCATTCAGCACCCCGCCACCTCCGACGCTCCATGAAAACTGCTCATAGACCTCTGCCCTCGTCACCAAAACATATCCAAGCACCCCAACAATTCATTAACACTGGATCGGGAGACGGTGTTATACAAACGAACTCCATAGCCACTCATGGCTTCTTTTCCTGCCACACCGCCTCTCGCCCGCCCGCACGCTCTCTCTCTCTCTCGGTCGACCTCCACGCTCTCACAGATCGCAAGCCACAAGTTCCTGGCAGGCACCTACCTGTTTCATGGTTACCATGGAAACACACCTTTTCTGTGTAAATACAAGTTTTACCTGGAGGCCTGCGATCAAGGTATTCCTAGCACTGGGGCATGCCAACTGGCCGCAGTTAATTACTTTGCTATCGTATTAACCTTTGAATGGCTTTCCACATTGTTTGTATGTTCCGTTATACTCCAACAATGTGGTAAGCATCCCCGATTATACTCACATAGCGTCGTATCAACATATGTTTCGTTCTTCCAATAAATAGCAATGGCTTATACATAGGTCACAATATCGTAAAACAAGAAAACGCTTCCCTTATATACTGAAACGTGTCTCCCTATTCGCAATACAAATAATGGTAGGGTACGGCTGTACACATTTAAAGCAAGGCTTATTATGAGATCATATCAAAATCCCTATTTGATAAATCTAATAACGTGTCATACCCGGTAAAGAAGCAAATTACATACATTACCCGTCTCTGATATATCTGTCCATACAAATATGTGTGACGATTTTAGCCCTGTATCACTCACTCACTCCCAAACCGGGTTTAATTAATTATCTTCCGGCTTCAACACCGTGCTAAGTAGCCCTTGGGGTTTGGTCTGGTTGTGGTATAGATAGGTAACGCAGTAATTACCTTAATGTCACCTGACTACCTGGTAATGATATCAACCGAGACGCCGTAATGCATCTTTGCCTAATGACGATTTCAGTAATTGGCCTTGATTACTCTATATGATATGGCCATATTCATGGGTGACTTGACTGTTAAACTGAAAAGCGACTAGTGCGTGTTCTCGTGAGTTCTGATCCTCCTATATGCCATGGCGACAAATCTCTTAACTTCTGCCAACTGAGCAACGCAGGTATGTATCGTGTTTATATCCACTTTATGTTAAGTGGGATCGGAGAGGGGGAACTTGGTATGTATGTATGTATGCGATATATTCACGTACTAAATAGGTCGATGCGCAATATATTCCCCCTCATGTTATTAACTTTGTATATGTATGTGTTTGTAAATATATATATGTTGCAAAAATAATAGTATACATGTATTCAAGAAAATTATATATATGAATGTCTTTGTATTAATATTATTACATTGTAAAAGTTATTCACATGAGGGGCATTGATCGTATCAGCTGTAAATGTCAACCAAAAAAAAGAGTAAATGTCCCATCAACAGGAACATTAAAAGTATCTTGTGTTTGAAATGCAGGTGAGTGACGTTAGTGTTTGGTCCCTTGCATGGTGTCTGGATTCATACGCACACGTCACCTTGATGGCAACCGTCGTGCATGCACGTGCTTGTGTTAGACTTACTGCCTGACTGAGTTTGGCTTTACGCCGCTTTTAGCAATATTCCAGCAACATCACGGCGGGGGACACCAGAAATGGGCTTCACACACTGTACCCATGTGGGGATTCGAACCCGGGTCTTCGGTGTGACGAGCCAACGCTTTAACCATTAGGCTACCCCACCGCCCCCTGCTTGTGTTAGAACACATTCAGTACATTATAGTGTATAGTGGATTGATGCCGGGGTCAACCTGTCTACATACAGTGGGATGACGGATCATAACCAGAATGCGTATGAGAACAGCAGCTGTTGATGGCTGGTTTTACTGGACTGTTATTGGCAATATATTTACTGGATTAAAGGAACCCGGAAGGGGTAAATTAATTGCTGTATTGCTGAAGTTGTGACAGATCCGGCAATAGTGTTGGTAGGGTGTTTGTGGTGAACATTCACGTTTTAATATACTCTTAAGAAACGAATAAAGGGAACACATGAAAGTACAGTAGTTTCGTGTACGCCCGATGGGTTACAAAGCTTTAAAATTAGATAGTATTGAGGGCTTGCCCAACCTTTTTAGCAAAAGAATCTTGTGTAAGCCCGGGCTTTATTTCATAATGGTAGCTATGCTACAAGGCAAGGTATGTATTGCACTGCGTGTGAAATTCTGGAAATAAATAAAGGGAACACTTGTACTTTCACGTGCATAGGCGGATCCGGGGAGGGTGTGGGGTATGCAGGGGTGCGCATCCCCTTTTGTCCTGAAAGTAGGCTATATTAAATGACCATTTAGAGCTCTCGTGAAAGTTAAGTGTGCACCCCCACACGCACAATACACCCACACCCTTCTCAATAGGTGTGCACCACCTCCACATCACCTCCCCACCCCACCTTCTCAAAAACTGTATCCGTCCCTGAATTGTGTTCCCTTATTCTTTTCCTTGACTATATTTTATTTTAATAATATATCATTTATCGATAATTCGTTTCATGACAACTGACAAATTTGCGATAGATGTTTGTGATCGCCATCGCGCATAGCGATTTGAAGTAATCTGATTGATTTGAATTAAATGTTGTACACACGCACTTTCAGCCAGCTAGATACTTTTTAAAATCTCACCTCGTCACAGAGACAGTATTACGGCAATTATATATAAGATATAACACAGCAGCGAACTCCATGCAGTTTGACTGGTAGAACTATTTCATAAGCGTTGAAATATGTAGCCGCTTTTACAATACATTTTAACCAATCAAAGGCTTCGACGGATTCACTGCGCAGTGGGTCATTGCGATCCATACATAGCAGGAACGACGATGTTTCCTTGACAACTTCAAAACATTGATACGTTTATCAGTAGAATGAAGAAATAATGGAGTCACCCGACATACAAGATAGCGCCCGTGAACAACCACTGTATCCATACGCATGCAGAGAGTAAGCGTTTTATAACGCAGGCACTTATATCGTAAGTATGTAGGCTAACTGTACTTCCTCAAAGCGGAACAAAACAATTAATCCCATGTTTACGTTGATCTAGACAGCACCTTAATATATACCACGCTGTAAGGTTAGATGAATTCCACTATACATAAATATATATTCTAAAAAAGATACGTTATATTATATGTCATATCACAGTCATCGTTCAGAAAACTAGAATAACCAAAAATGAATATGAGGATATAAACTCCATGCATGTCTGGAGTTATGAAGGTAACAATGGTAGGCCCTACTGTATGTGTTACCAGTCTGGTTGTAAACACTGTTTTCATTATTCAGCAAGGGAGCCAGGATTTGTATTTTGTATATAATACCTTTGCCTACATTGTAATGTGTTCAAATAACCACGGGTCGTGTTGTACACTTTGTTGCTGCATTAAGCAGATCTATATATAGAGACTGAAGCGTGCACGGTAATGTTCCTTTCGAGTGAATAATGTAGTGATGGAGGCAGGTTTTTGGTGACACTGATGTTGTGAAGGGTTTTGATGGAAATGGCGTCCTGCTCAGCAGTGCTGTAGAAATGCTGAATGGATCTATAAACCTTCATGCTGCTTCCATAAAGATAATGAAGCATGTCTGTTTATTTCCAGCGTATTCAGCCGACCATCTTTTAGATCAATAATCGGTGTGTCTTCATCCATACAGTGACTTCACGCCTGCGAGCAGCTGAATGAACGCACTGAATTGGATTGTACCTCCGCGCGGCGGCGACATGGATCCTGGCGTATGTTTTAGGGCGCTGGCGCGGATGATCAACGGCGATGTGCGACGGACAAGCGTGTAGCATCTTCTACATGTTCCTCCAAAGATGGATAAAGGCGTACAGAGTATGTAATGTAAGTTATGAAGCATGGTCAGTAGGGCTGTAACGTGCGTCGACCTGTCGATGGATTGCGATTGTTAGTCTCGATAGCAATTAATCGATGGTAGAAACGAAACTATCGATGCATCGATATTATGTTTGATTATCGATAGTTTAATGTAACAACTTTCTTTGATAAATGCGCGGCACAAATGTTTATCAAATATTTGTGGGTGTTTTGTATTTTATTGTTGGGTGCAGACTTACGCTTCATTGAATTTATGTTTAACTGTATATTGATCTAGTTCAAGTTCAAATTATGCTTCTCCACATTCATTTGGGAAATGACTCCAGATGGGACAGATTAAGGAAGGATAAAACTATTGTGCAATAGTATTGCAACAG